>NC_000081.6:9654778-9939778 GCF_000001635.26 Mus musculus
TGGGTAAAGGTTTGAAGAAAAATTCATCTTTCGTGCATTCTTACACATCGGTTTTAAGAAGTTTTTGTTTAATAATGCTAACTTGATAGCCTCCAAACTGGCTATCAAGTGTTTAGCCCTCAAAACTTCCTCATTACATCAAGATAATTACAAATTAAAATGAGTCGTAAAGAAAACTTCAATTTTTAGGCAAAGTAGTAGATCAATGTTAAAAGTAAAGACACATTTAGGTGAAAATGAAATGACAGAGTAATATGCTGAGAACAATAAACAACTAACTAAATTAACAATTAATAACACAAAAGTACAAATAGTGGTGATTTAGTAAAGAGCTGAGCAATTAAAAGTCAGACATTTAAAGCAAAATTAAAAAACAGAATGCAAATAAGTAATTGTAGGAAATGAGTGAATGGCATTGACTGATGGGAAGGGAACCTTTAATCAGAGGACTTTCTAATAAAATAGCATTTCTCAAGGAGGTGGAGCTTGGAGCTGTCATTTGTTGGGAAGAGGCAAACATAGATTCTAATGTATATATTTTGAAGCAAGATATTTATTATAATTATTATAATAATTATTATTTATAACTTTTTAGTTTTAAAATATTCTCTATGGGTATCTCACTTAATTATATTTTTATTAGTTGAAGTAAAAATATTGGTTAACAATGGTTACTTCCATATTTCTTAATTTTATCTGTGTCTAGCTAAAGCAAAGATACATATTGTTAATGGCTGACTGGGCTGCAAAGAACACCTGCCAAAGTTGAATCGCAGGCTGACTAAGCTGAGATGAACATTTTAGATTAGTGGTAGAACAGACTGAGGGAACACAACCAGGAAGAGAGAGTCCCAGTTTTAGATGAAGAGTGAGGGACTGAACAACCACCAACTCTGTGTGGAGAAGGAACTTTGGCAAAGCTCATGAAGGAATGTTTTCATTGTTCAGGATCCTAGGATTTGTACTGTTCATCATGGATTCAGATAGACTTAACTGTAAAGTAGTAAGCCTGACAATCTGAGAACATTAATAAGACCCACCTTTATTGCAATTATGCTTAGAATAAAAAAAAAACACCTCTGTATCTCAATTCTGCATCTACAGTGAAATCCCTATATGCAAGGCTCAGGAGATACCATGGAAGAGGGGGCAGAAAGATTGTAAGACAAGCCCTAGAAGAACAAGACACAAGCTGTAAGCCTGATGTATACATAGTTCTGGGAAGCTGTGTCCATGAAATCTCAGCAACATGGTAGCCTGAACTAAACCTGAACAGCGATGACACCAGGTGACACATTAATGAGGATGGAGAAATCCCACAAGGCTCTACCCAGACGAAGAGCTATAGACAAGGAATGACTACTCTGAGAGGGAGAGTTAATTTCTCAAGGGATGAGCCTCCTGACCGGTCATCCAGTTCCAAGTGGTCAGCCCTAAAACATATACATAAGAGAAATAAGAAATGGACTTTAGAAGTCTTAGGTATATATTTATGTGAATGTAGAGTTGTAAAAATAACATAAAAAGAAAAAACTGTCAAAGGTAAGGATATATATACATCAGTAATACTTAAAGCAGAGACGTTAATGACTGTAAAGAGGAAGAATTCTGGTGAGGACAGAGTGAAGGGTGGAAATGATGTCATTATAGTAATTACCTATGAATTTTTGTAAAAATCAAAATTTAAATTGCAAGGTAAATAAAAGTATGGTAACACTTACATTTAAAAAATGAGAGAGGATATGAAATTAGGAGATTGAGAAGTGAAGGTAGATATGAGTTAAGGGTGAATAAGAGGAAAATATAAAATTCTCAAAGAATTAGTAAAATATTATTGAAAAAATTAAAGGACATATATTTTAGGAGAAGTGTTTTGGGGGCAGTGTGAGTTGGCAGGAAGGAATAAATTATGTATATGTGTGAAATATAAAATATGTGTGAAATATAAAAATGCTGTTTAAAAGTAAATATTTTAAGATCAATGTAAGCTTGAATGTTTAAGATTTCAAAAGAAACTCAAAAGGAATTTTCTAATACCCAGAGATTAAGAATGGGTCAGTGATGCTACCAGCAAGAAATAATAAATTTGAAGAAAGAAGAAGTGATACCACAACTTGTAAGAGAGACTCTAAATATAACTGTAATATAATGGTCTGAGAGATAAACAAAAAATTGTCTCCAGTGTCAATGATGCTAATTTCAAATATTAAGAAGTAAAATAGTGTAGCTTTCTATGTGAAATTAACATTCAAATAATAGCATGTCTATACTATTGCAAATAAAAGGACTTGTAAGTCTGACTTAAAGTTTGTGTTTTAAAAGATTTCATGTATTTATTTATTTATTTAATCATTTATTAACTCATTTGTTTATTTAAGTAATTTCATGTATATGCTTAATTTGTCTGCATGTATGCAGTGCACTATATTCCTGTAGAGGACAGAATATTTCCTGAAACCAGAGTTATGGGTGGTTGTGAGTCTCCGTGGTGGTGCTGGGAATAGCACCAAGGTCCTCAGAAGGAAATGCAATCTAATCTCACTAGCCCCTAAAATGCACCTTTTAAGACATCATTTAACCTCATAAACTAGAAAGCTAAAAGCTAAAAAAAAAAAAATAGAAAGAGAGAAAGAAAAAGAGAGAGAGAGAAAGAAAGAAAGGAAAGAAAGAAGAAAGGAAGGAAGGAAGGAAGGAAGGAAGGAAGGAAGGAAGGAAGGAAGGAAGGAAGAAAGAAAGAAAGAAAGAAAGAAAGAAAGAAAGAAAGAAAGAAAGAAAGAAAGAAAGAAAGAAAGAAAGAAAGAAAGAATCCTTTAGGTTAATTTAACTTAGCTAGTGAATGAATATATTTTAACTGTTTATCTTGTATGGTTGTCTCTGGCTTTTTTAGTGCCTGTGTTTCTAAATAAGATGCTCTCAGAGTCTCCATTCTAATACATCTAATTTATGATTTGGTAGCAAGTCTCTCCATGTGTACTTAATATGTCTTTATGGTGCTCATACAATAATCTTTCATTTGAGTTTAATTTGGGAACAATTAAGATGCAAGAGATAAGTAATATGAAATGGGAAATTTCTCTGGTGGTAAACAATCAAGAGCTGAGTATAAATTACAGCAGTTAAAATTTCAATTAAAATGTTATCTCAGCCTTGTTTCACTAACTACATCTACTAACATAAGTCTACAGTGTCACATAACCATGGCAAGATTGCCTTTGACAGTAATGCTCTAGAATATGATGTTCATCTTAGCTTAAATACTCATATATATATATATATATGTATATATATATATATATATACATATATATATATATATTATAGTGTGACTGTGTGTATCAGAACATTTAAGAGATGATTTAAATATTATTGTAATTGAATGACCTGTAATATAAATAATTGTTTCAGTGTCAATGGTATTAATTTCAAATATTAAGAAATATATCTACACACATACATAAATAATCATGACTGTTAAAAACTCTGTGTGTCTGCGTGTATAGTATTGAGGTATAGTATTGAGATATATATCAAGATATTCATAACATTTAGAATATATTGTGACTATCACTACCCACTTTTAGACTATGACTTGATTGGCAGTTCATGATGAATATTTAAGTAAAAGTACACACCACAAGATGGTAATTCTGGTAACCTATCTGGAAACAAGTCGAGTACATGCATTCATTGCATTTATAACTTTAATTTTTTTTTGTTATAGCAACAACATGAATTTAACTAACATGTTTTAGAGACTTACATGTTTTACATTATATACTTCAAAAATAATATTTACCTTATTTCAAATAAATGGATAAAATAAAATAGACAAACATAATAAAATTTAAGTTAGATAATAATGCAACTCAAAACATAAGATCAAAACCTGAAGAATAAGAAGGCAGACATGGAAGTCCCAGCCTTTGCATAAGCGGAGACTCAGGTGCTACTGTGGCTCTGAAATCACACCCAAGATAAGAAAATGAAAGGGAATACGCACTCATTATATAACCACTTGTGCAGTAGCGGCAACTTGGCACACCCCTTGATATCAAGTGAAATTTCTCACATAGGATTACATGTCTGAGCTATTGAGTGAGAAAATTACATACTTGCATTTCAGAAATTGTAATAGCAGGTCATTACTGGTCCAATGTCGAGTTATAGTTCTACTTCTGTGTTGTAAGGAAAGATAGGGATGCTATGTGCAAGTGTTTATTAGTGAATACGATTTAATGAGAGGCTCAAGAAGGCACAGCAGAGGCTTGATGGGAGCATAATATCCATGATCTATGGATACTCTGCCTATTAAGCAATCACTTCATTATCCCTTGCAAGTATCACTTTTTTTCCCTCCATTTCCTTGGAATCCGATGCTGTTTTCTTTAGAATGAACTAATGATTTACAAATGCCCCCCCCCCCAAAGTAGTCAATGTATACTGCCTGCCATCCTTTATGGCTGTTTTTTTTCTGAGCTGGTTATAAAACACAGAAATACATGGAACAATAGCTAGCTTTATCTGTTGTACCTTTCCTTTGAATACAGTCTCACCTTTCTTTCCTTTTCCTTCAGGTTGAGATTCTTGCTTACCATGCTGGGTTTCTAGATAAAATTCAACATATAAATATCATTGATGGTTTATTTCAATAGCCTGAGCTGTAAAAACTCTAAGCAATCAAATATGTTTGTGAACTGCATCAAATGAATCAATTTTTTCCCTGTGAGCTGAAGTCAATCTGAAGACAGACTCTGCATTTATTCTTAATGAATGATAGTTCATTAAGAATTACAGTTCTATTCTATGTCTTCATGCAAGGAAATCTAATATTACTTTAGTCGTGAAATTTAGTAATGGATTTGTTCATAATCTTTAACGAGATGGTAGGGATTTTAAAGATTAATCACTAGTCCACTTGAAGCAACACAATTTATTTAAATTTATTGTGACAAAATGACCTTGATTTAATAAGGCAGAGTATCCAAAAGAAAGATGACCCAGGAAGACTGCTAAGCATGTAACAGTGCTTGCTCCTAGGTGGTGTAGGCTTCATAATCAAAGTTCAACACTGAGAATCTACATAGAGGTGGGGGAACAGAACTGATTCCTGCTTCCCTACCTTATATACCATGCATACACATGGTAATAAATAATAATAATGATAGTAATATGATTGGGTCACTAATAAAAATGAAGCACCTTGAGAAAGATCTAAATAACGTTGTTCTAACATGATATATCCTTAGTTGGATTTTTTGGGGGGTGCCATGCACTGGATTGCCTACTGACTCCTGTATTTCGAATTGCACTGACTCTAGTTTACAATATAAAGGATAATTTGAGCATATTTACCTTACATTTCCTAGAGCCTAGTGAAAAGTAAATTGCAGAAAGAGGGAAACTAGAAAATGGACAATTTATAGGTTAATACTATGTTTCCTAAATAGTGAATAAGAAATAGGTCCTTGAAGGAAAAAAACCTTACTACTATGTGTTGTATTAGTTGTTAAAATGCTCAATTATTTACTTCTCTTGATATTAGTATATGTACTGTCTTCAATGAACAAGTATGACAGCTTAAATTATTATTATGTAGAGATCTAATCGTCTCCATTCTCTCTCTCTCTCTCTCCCTCTCTCTGTGTGTGTGTATGTGCGTGCTTAGAAGTGATAGTCAAAAATTACATTAGTGCATGTTACTTGCTTTTGAATATTTATTGTCTAACTGCTAAGATTCCTTAGAAATAATCAAATAAAAGGCACAGCGGATCATCCTCCTAAAAGGATTTTTACCTAAAAGGACTTTTAAACATACATATATTTGACAGCGAATTTCATATAAAGTTTTGTATGTTGGAATCAGTTAACTGTTTTACAGGAAAAAAGTGAAATAGTTAGAAAACCTTATGATAAAAATATTCTGGGTAGCAAGATATGTAAGGAGATTTGCTGTTTAGAACAAGATGGTCATACAGAAACAAAATAAGACACTTGATTTATAAAGTTTTGTGGAAAGCTATTTCTGTTGGAAGCAACATGTACTCTGACCCATTTTAAAGATTAGATCTAAAATATGTTCTGAAATCTAAGTGTGTTTCAGTGAGTGAGTCAATGAGAGCAAGAGAGAGAGAGTGTGTGTGTGTGTATGTGTTTAACTCATCATTTGCCTTTTATCTCTGGCAAATGTTGGGGTTTCAGGTTTGCAGTACCATGCTTATCCTACAAAGAAACAAACAATAAAGACAAAAACCACTTAAATAGTACCATGATATTATTATTACTATTATTTTATACTGAGAACTTTAGTTCAAAATTAAATAGACAGTTCAATGGAAGACAAATGTGAAGGTTTTTAGTTGAATTCTAAAGAGGGTGGAAACTTATATAAAATGGAGACCTGTATTCTAGAATTGTACTTGGACCAAATCTGCTAAGATTAAGTGCACTGTGTCTCCTCCGACCAATTTTCAAGCTAGTGTTTTGATTCTTGTTTAAAAGAATGAATTTTTTTTTTACAGTTACTTTCTCTTTGAAATAGTAAAGAAAAAGCTCTAACTTGCTTGGGCAAACTTTTTTATCTGAACTTCTGGGTGGCTCTCTCTACCCTCCTGCCTTTTGATGCCTATGAGCACAAATATTTTCCACCTGTATTGTTATGTGCTTGGATGTGAGTAAGCAAGTAGAAATGAATCATAGTATCTGCTGATAAGATCAGGGACTAACTCTCCCCTTGTTAGAAAAGAAAGAGACAGGTACAGTCAGTCAGTGAAGCCAAAGCAGATTTATTATTCCTCCAGTGTACACTATTCAAGGTTACAGCTTTAAAATAGAAAATAATTACTTTAAGAACTTAAATACTTAAATCTGTCAGAATAAGAAAGACTAGAAGTTAGTATTGGGAAAGGCACAGTTACACTGATATTCTGATTATAAGCAAGCTCAAAAGACCATGGTGGGTAATTCTCCAGCATGTGAAAAATGCCTTCCAAATCTAAATCACATTTCAATGATTTGACTTTTTCTAATTAAATATTATATATTCTAATTCCTAGTGAGGTTATAGGAAAATGTACTGTATATTATATATGATTTTGTATTTTACTGTCTTATACTAAAAGAAATATATTTATATATATTTATATATATACCCTGTATTTGGTTAAACCCAGTTTTGTTAAGCACAATGGTTCTTAGTATATTACTATCAAGCTCACCTTAATTGTGTGAAACAAAGTTCTTTGCTTTATCTCTATAATTTTGGTTACTATGAATACATTTAATTTTGTAAAGAACAACAGATTTATGTCAAGTCTCCATGCAGTGAAATTATTATTAGAGACAGTTATGATATAGCAAGGATAGGCAATGAGATAGACAGCTAAACAGCCAACCAACTGTGAAGAAGCTATGCCACAGGTCACGTTGATATTGGTGTCTTACAAATGTCACTAGCAGAATGCTTAATCATGTACATTTTCTGTCACTTAATGCTAAATTTACAGGCTCCAGTGGCTAAGCATCTAGAACAAATTGAATCTATAATGTATTTTCTACATGACTGTGTTTTTATAAAAAATCATTTAAGTTTACTGGGGTGACAGTGTGTGTATGTGTGTATGTATGTATATGTGCTTGTGCACACGCATGCCATGTTAAGCATGTGGCGTTAGAGAGTAACTTTTGAGATGTGGTTCTTTTCTTTTTAACTTCATGAGTCTTGAGGATACAGCTTAGGTTGTGACTAAGCACCTTTATGCACTAAGCTATACCACTAGCCTCATCTGTATCTACTCTATGACCGTCTAATTGAATGTTTCTGGCTATACACAGATTCAAGTGTCTAATTAATGTTGTTAAACAGTCATCTTCTCCATATGCCTAAACACTTCTTGTTATTGTACATCTCTCCTCTTCCTCTCTGAACTTCTAAGCACCTGGCCTGACAGGGTGACCCCACATCTCCGGTGGAACAGGGAAGACATTGAGCTTTTTAAACAAGCATTTTGCTCAGTTGGAGGACTTTTCCTTGAATCCAAAAGGAATGTAGCCCAGTGGTAGAGCATATTCTCTGCCTGTGAGAGATCCTGATAGAATCTGCAATACCATTCAAACAAAAAGAAAGTAAAAAGAGTATTCCCACGTCTGGACATAAATATTTGTTTCACATGGCTGAAGTCTCCACAGTCTAAATCTAGACAGGTAGCCTGCCATTCTAATTTATCATTCTTTTCTATGTGAGAACAAGAAACTGACAAGAAACTGACAAATAGGATTACAGATCACTCTGTCAGTCACCTGATTGTGTCTTTCCTTTCCCAGGAGTTTTTGCCTGATGAAGCTCCTTGTCTTTTTCTGCTTCAGAAGAAAGGGGAGGGCTCATAGCGGGAGGCTCAGCCGGGGGAGCTCCTGCCTTTTTCTCAGTTTCCTTTTCTTCCAGTGTCTTTTCAACTTCAGAAGGATGAAAAAACAAACCTTCATTAGGGATTCTGGTTGCCTATTATTTCATTTCAACTAACAAATATCAAAATTATTTTGCAATTATACTGAAAGAAAGATGAAATTTCAAGATCTGTAAGTCATATAAAGTACTCAGAAATTGCTGGTTGTTTGTGGGCCTAGAGGCTGCCTGGGGCTGAGAAAAAAAAAAAAAAAAACAAACCTGGTTATGCCCCGTAGTTAAAACGTTCCTGGGAACAGCTTAACCTTAAAGATAAAGGGGAATGTGAGGACATAACAGGGCTATCTGAACTGAGTCAACAACTCACAGAACTCTGACACCCTGTATGTACATGTAATTTTTCTGCTGATGTTTGAATAAGCCAATAGTGTGTCGCTATGCTGAATTCCACACCCCTAAGCCCCTTACCCCATAAAAACCCCTAGCTTCCGAGCCTAGTGGCTGGCATCCATTATCTCCTGTGTGGGATGCATGTCGGTTCGTAGCTCCGTAATTAAATGACTTAATGTAATTACATCAAGATGGTCCTTCGTGATATTTTGGGTGCACGCCGAATCAGGAATTGAGTGGGGGTTTCCCCACTAGGTTCTATCATTTGGAGGTTCCACCAAGATCTGGGTGACACCCAGGAACCCTGAAGGACCCCTTGGAGGTACGTTTGTTTGTGTGAGTCTTGTATGTTGTCTGTTGTCTAAGTGTCTAAGTGTGGCATTGCTGAACTTGTGTCTTGGTTTTTCAGTTCTGAGATTGTGGGTTTGAGTCTCACCTTGTGTCTTGGTTTTTCAATTCTGGTATTCTGTATTCTGGCAGCTGCCACTTTGGACCGTGAGGACCTAGTGGCTGTGGGAGGAAGATGTTCTAAGGCTCTGCAGGCTGCAACCTTGGAAGACGTTCCAAGGGTGACCCTGGAGGAAGTGCCCAGGGTGAGGGACAGTCAGAAAGGTCTGACTGTCATCTGGCAGAGTGAGAAAAATAAGGTGCTTTTTCTGCCAGAAAGGGAGTCGATGTGGATTCCCACCCCTGTCAGGAAGTAGTGTTTGGCTGGTTGTACAAGTCCAGGGGCTGACAAGTGTGCTTAGATATACTGGTGTCTTTTCTTCTCTGTTGCTGATTTGTTTTTGTTTGTGGTTTTCGTCATGGGATACAGACACCGTACATCAGAGATAAAGTGGAATCCCTCCCTGCCTGTCTGTCTGTATGTCTGTGTCTGTCTGTCTTGTTCACTTGTGTGTCCTCCATTAGACCACCTTCGGATTCTGTTTTGCTTTTGGTTTGTCTGGTTTCAAGTCTGGTTTTGGTCCCAAGGAGTTGACTGATTATCTTGGTTTGGTTTTAGGCCGGTCTCAGGTTCTGGGGGCCTTCCCATGGAGAGAGGTCCATTTGGGTTGGTTGCAGTGATAGTGAGATGTGCCAAAACGTTGCAGGCTACAACACTGGAGCATGCTCCCGTGTCAAGCTGGGAAGTTGGATCTGAAACAGTCCTTCTCAACCCAGCAGCAGCTAGGGTTCAGTATATGCCTGGAACAGATAGTGTCAGGCTTCTCTGGGAATCACGTGTAAGACACCCTGTATTGGTCTTGCTTGTGTTTGTCATTTCTGTGGTACTGTGATTCTATGGTGGTTAACTGAAAATGGTTTCTGTGTGTGTCTTGTGTGTCTCTATGTGTTTGGACTTGGACTAACAACTGACGACTGTTTTTGAGTTATGCCCTCTGGAATAAGCCTAAGAATCCTGTCAGATCCCTATGCTGACCACTTCCTTTCAGATCCTCAGCTGCCCTGGAAAAGACCTGTGGCATACTTGTGAGAAATTAGACCTGGTGGCTGTAAGATAGCCTGCTTGTCTGCACATAGTGGCTTCTGGTCAGGGACGCAGATAAATTGACTCTGGGACAAAACTTGGCACATGCCCTAGAAAGTGTGGTTCAGCCCCCCTGACTGACAGCTGACTAACGCTCAGGTGACACATTACAAGACTCTGTTGTTCAATTCTGATAGAGTCACTTTTGCCTCCCAAGTCTGAACTCAGCTACCCTGCTCCCACACCCAGACTTTCAGCAGGTTCTTGCTGAGACACATAGGTGACATGGAGATCTGATGGACCAGTTACTAGAGGGTGCATATGTTACTTGGTTCACAGACTGGAACAGCTATCTAGAAAAAGAAAAAAACATACTGGAGCAGCTGTGGTAGCTGGACAGGCCCTGCCAGAGGACACATCGGCTCAAAAGACTAAATATCTACACAGATAGCTGGTATGCTTTTGCCACAGCCCACGTCTATGGGACCATATATCAACAGAGGAGTCTACTGACACCGGGAAGAAAAAGAAAATAAGAACAAAGAAGAAATGCTGGCTCTACTGAGGCCCTCCACGACCCTGCCAAGGTAAACATCATCTACTGTCCTAGTCACCAGAAGAGAGATACCATGTTAGCAAGGGGCAACAACAATGTCAAATGTCAAAGAAAATATAAGAATTGAAAAAAAAATATTAGGTAAAACAATCTAGAACATCAAAGTTAGAAGTGCATAAAGAAAGGAGAGCCATCACATGTAGCAGTGAATGCCTGTAATCTCAGTTCTTAAGAGGTTGAGTTAGGAGAATCACAGGAAGTTGAAAGCCACTCTGTCCTGCACAGTGCCTTTTACATCATCCTACTATCTCATGAAATGAAAATAATAAATAACTCAAGCAGTATGATATGAGATGTAGGATGCCAGGTGTAAATGGTAAAACTACTGTTAGTCTACCAACTCAAATGGATGATCACACACCTAAGAATATATAGACAGCAATTAAGTGGATTTTGTGAGTTAAAATAACAATGTGCTGGATGGTGGTGGCTTGTGCCTTTAATCTCAACACATAGGAGGCAAAGGCAGGCAGATATCTGAGTTCAAAGACAGCCTGATCTACAGAGTGAGTTCCAAAACAGCCAGACCTACTGTACTGGCTAGTTTTGTGTCAACTTGACACAGCTGGAGTTATCACAGAAAAAGGAGCTTCAGTTGAGGAAATGCCTCCATGAGATCCAACTGTAAGGCATTTTCTCAATTAATGATCAAGGGGGGAAAGCCCCTTGAGGGTGGGACCATCTCTGGGTTGGTAATCTTGGTTCTATAAGAGAGCAGGCTGAGCAAGCCAGGGGAGGCAAGCCAGTAAAGAACATCCCTCCATGGCTTCTGCATCAGCTCCTGCTTTCTGACCTGCTTGAGTTCCAGTCCTGACTTCCCTTGGTGATGAACAGCAGTATGAAAGTATAAGCCGAATGAACCCTTTCCGCCCCATCTTGTTTCTTGGTCATGATGTTTGTGCAGGAATAGAAACCCTGACTAAGACACCTACACAGAGAAACCTTGCCTCCAAATATAAAAAAAAAAAAAAATAGAAAAAGAGAAAGAAAGAAAGGGAGGAAGGGAGGAGGGAGGGAGGGAGGGAGAGAGAGAGAAGAAAAGAAAAGAAAAGAAAAGAAAAGAAAAAAAGAAAGAAAAGAAAAGAGAGAGAGAGAGAGAAAGAAAGAAAGAAAGAAAGAAAGAAAGAAAGAAAGAAAGAAAGAAAGCAAGCAAGCAAGCAAGCAAGCAGAAGGATGGAAGGAAAGAAGGAAGGAAGGGAGGGAAAGGGAAGGAAGGAAGGAAGGAAGGAAAGAAGGAAGGAAAGAGAAGGAAAGAAAGAAGGGAAAGGGAAGGAAGGAAAAAGAGAAGGAAAGAAAGGGGAGAAAGAAAGAGAAGAAAGAAAGGAAAAAAGAAAAATACTTGATGACAAAAAGTTGGGTTGGTATGAAATGCGGGGGTGGGGTGGATCTGTGAGAAGTTGGGAGAGGAAGAATATGATCAAGATACAATGGTTACTCTTAACCATTTAATATGTTCGCAAACATATGTGCATAGGATTACCTTTGATCTTTTTGTTTACTGTTTCAGTAGCAAAAATTTCTTTTACTTTTTGGCATAAGAGCGCTTCATCTATTTCAGCATTGACTTTCGTCAGAATGTTTTTTGGCTGTGTAAACCACTCTTCCAACAGTGGCCAGTTGTCCAAGAAGCCAACAATTCTGCGAAATAAAGACATTATATGACTATGTGGTACTCATTTAAGTGTTTGTGTAAAAAGACATTAAACATGATATCTAGTAGATTGACAGTTCATAATGAAGAAGTAGCCTGGCCATGGAATTCAGTCCCCAAAATTAACTTTTATGGAATCTATATGTGATGGAAAAATACTAAATTTAAAGAACTTGTCTGATGGCATCAAGGTTTAAGCTTTAGAATTTTAGAAGTATGGATGGAAAGGTTTGAAAATGCTAAGCATTTGGCAAACATCTGGCTTTTGTTCAAATCTCTGTTTGAAAATGAAAGAAAATATCATTCACAGTAATGGCTGACTTCATTTAATGGCTCTTTCAGTGATGCCATAGCCCCAACACTCAGGTCATACTTTTTATTTCCCTTATAGATACAAAGTGAAGAGGTCTTTAGGTAAGGAGAGAAGGCACAGGCTAGTTAGCTTTGTAAAAAGTTATTCTTGAATCATTGTCTCCCTCCCCCACCCTTAGAGCATAGACAGCTTCCTATAGCTCAAATTATACTTCCTGCTCATTTATTTTTAGATATCTCGAGTTTCATGAAATTGCCTAATTTTGTCTAAATTTTCTTTTCCAAAGAAAAGTTACACACAATTCAGAGAAATCCAGGTAACTTCATTTTGGTAAACTCGAAAAGCTACTATAAACTTTTTCAGTTTTGACTTTCAGTTCTTTGAAATTCTGTGATCTTTCACTGGTAGTAGTGTTTGCTGAATTCTACAGATATAACTTAAAAGCATTTTCTTTTTCACATTTTTTCTTCTTTTACTTTCTTGGCCTTTTTTTGTCAGGTAATTTTATTAATCATGTTAATGCTAAAGTTTGAACCAATGACAGATAAAATGATTGTATGTCTCAAGGTTGAAGTTAATCATGCCTAAAATCGTAGCCATCAAACCTGAAACTGTTTCACCTACACTAATGCATTTATATACTTTTCATTCTTTTCTTCTCTTTTTAGACACACACACAAAATACATTGTTACAATGTATTTCAATACATTATATGTTGCATAATAGGGTAAGAAAAGGGAGTCGCATAAACATGATTCACTGTCTTAAAAGCAAGCTGTTGATGAGTTGGTATTTGAGAGATACATTAGCAGGAGTGTCAACCTGACCCAGTGTACAAGCCATTTTTAAGGCACTGAACATTGTAAAGATAACCTGATTTTTAAAATTATTTCATTTTTGTGCTAAAGATTTTTAAAAGATATTTTTTGCTTAAAAGCATTTTCTGATTGGCTTGTTTCCCCAGACTCTGACAACTGTGGCTGCAAATATAAACGTTTTTCACATACTATTTCACTCAATGCAGAAACATAGTTTTGATTTAACCTGTAGAAGATTCTGTGGTAGGGGATGAATCTCCTTTCTTTTTTGTAGATTCTTATCATTTGAAAGTCACCAATTGTCACCTCTTTGAAGGGCAACAAATAGGAAGTGCACAAAGCAGAAAACATACCTGTGCTGTATGTGGTCTCTTAAGTTCCGGTCCTCGCTCTTATTATCTTGGCTTGTACCAGTTCCAGGACGGCCAACATTTTCATGAGAAATTTCATGTGAGATTTCTTTAGCTATGGTACAAAAATTACTTAATTAGACAATCAACCAAACCAATCAAAGTTGCTACTTACTGACAAAACATACTTGTGCAAGATTCCAGGTAGAAATAGCCATATTTTGGTTTACAAATGTTTCAGTGTTTATATTAACATATATAATATATGCAAATATATTTAAATAGAATATATTTTGATTATGTTCTTTTCATTCTCCACCTCCTCACAGATTCTCTACCACCTCTCTACCTATACAATTTCTTCTTCTTTCTCAAAAAATAAAATAAAATAAACAAAAACATTGGTCAAAACAAACATGCAATAAGACAAAAACTCCCAAAACAAAATGGAAAGGATGACACATGCACAAAAGTACACACACACACACACACACACACACACACCCTTAAAATCTTTGTGCTTCCTCTTCCACATAGATCCCCGAGCCTTTATGGGAGCTGATTGGCTGATTGGTGAAGGTATACATTTAGGAAGGAGAGGTTCAAAGCCTCTATTTCTCTGTGCATTGTCCAGCTGTGAGTCTCTTTGTTGACTTCCATCTATTTTAAGGAGCAGCTTGTTTTATAAGGATTGAGTGATGCCTTGATCTACGGGTATAGGAATATGTCATTAAGGGTAATTCTATTGCTATATTCCTTTAGAAGCCTTAGTAGTAGGTTTTCCTCTAATTCTGTTCCCCTACTTAGTCTTTGATTCTTGACTATTTAAGAAGTGTCAGGTATGGGTTTCATCTCATGGAGTGGAATTTAAATTCAACTTGTAGAAAGTGGTTGGTTACTCCCATAATGTTTGTGTACTATTACACCAATATATATTATAGATGGGTCTTTGTAGGTCATAGGGTCTGGTGCTGGGTGTTTCTGATGTTTACTTCTCTCCTTTGGCATTGTGCAAAGTCTCTCCAAGAACCATGACTGATAGTCACTAGGGCATGAGTCTTCTAGTTGGGCAACAACTCTATTTTCTCATGTGTATATAAGTGATATTTTCAGCAAGGATGACTTTACTCTCAGTTTATTGATGGTAACTAATATTCTTGGCAATACCATATGATATTTGGGGTATATTTATGGGGCTGTACAGGTCCACGTCTCAAGACATAACCCATTCCTATCTGGAGGTCAATTTTACTTGGTGGCATAAGATGTCTGTTTAAACTATTACCACCCTTTTTACGTGGTGAATCCGTTTAAATTCCTTAGGCTTCTATAGTAATAGGTTTCTATTGGGTAAGAGAAGAAATATGGTGAAGTAAAGCAAACACCCAAAACAACTTGAAAAGCCACACTTTAATACGTTTTGAAGGAAGCTTAAGTTCAGAAAAAAGATGACTACTACTGCAATAGGAGTGTTGACTATTATGGGGTAACCAACTGATTTATAATAGAATCTGAAGCCTGATTCACAGGATGGAGTCTGCGATTACTACTGTATACCTGGATCAAAAACTCATCGCTAGGGAGTTCACAGGCACTATAGAGGTACTCAGTACTGTTACTTAACTCAGTGGTCATACTGTCAAACTGCCTTATAAATACTAATATTTATACCTGTTGCTCTAGGATGCTCTCACACATGGTCAGAGAAGTTGTTTTTGCAATGATCACCAACCAATGCAGAGACGCATTACAAATTGCAAGAACAAGCAATTGGAACTGTAAGCTATTTGCCCTGAGTGGAACATTATTAACTACCCCTACTCATAAACCAAGGGTAAAGGAACCAAGAGTCAGTAGAAAGAATGAAAGGGTTGGAGGATGGGAATGGATGATGTGAAATGTCTTTAGGATATGAGTACTGCACTCATGAGCTCACAGCAGTTGTGGTTACCTATACAAGAGCTTCCCAAGATCATGCCAATCAAAATCCTAGTGTAGAAGGAGAAGAAGATTGTTGGGCCCTACCCCTGGACATTGGAAACTGATAGCTTCTGAGGGAATGAGAATCACTCTTCATTGGGGATGTAGCCACTGCTTGGTGGTCCATGCACCGCTGGATAGTCCCATTGTCATGCATATGTGACCAGCACTAAGTAGATTATGGGTTAATAAAAGAAAACAAACAGATAAGAAGTTAGGAAGGGAATGTGTTTGGGTAGAACCTGGAGAGAGTTGGGTGGAGATTATGTATATGTATATATGTGTATATGTGTATATGTGTATATGTGTATGTGTGTATGTGTGTATGTGTGTATGTGTGTATGTGTGTATGTGTGTATGTGTGTATGTGTGTGTGTGTGTGTGTGTGTGTATGTGTATGTGTATGTGTATGTGTATGTGTATGTGTATATGTATATGTATATGTATATGTATATGTATATGTATATGTATATGTATATGTATATGTATATACACACATGGATTTCTCAAAGGATAAAATTTTTAAAATAAAATTTAAAATAAAATAAAACATTAATTATAGCAGAGTTCATGGATTTAAGATGGGGAGAGAATGGCACTGGAGATGGAAATACTGTGTACAAATATATTCAAATTCTCAGATAAATTTAAAAATTAACTTACTATTATTAAAGAGAAACCCAAACAACCACAAAAATTTAGGTGGCTTTAGAATAAGAATTCACATTTCTCTTGGAATGGGCAAGAAATGAGATAAAAACACACTGAAGAGAAGCTTGATTGTCAATACGACAGATGGTTGGTGAGACAATTCTGAGGCAATAAGTTAGGTTCAGGGAAGGGAAGATAACAAGAGTTTATTTTAACTAATGTTAGGTGGGAGAGTACTTCCAGTGCAGGAAAGTACTTCCGGGGTGGGAGAGTACTTCCTGTTCTTACAAACAACCTGAGTCCAGTTCCCAGAAGTCACATGATAGCTTTCAAGAGCTTGTAGCTCCGTTTCTAGATGCCCCAATGCTTTTGTCTGATCACTGTGAGCATTTGCATATATATATGGTGCATATAGCCACACAAAAGCACACATATAAACACACAGGGAGAGGGAGAGGGGGAGGGAGGGGAGAGGGGAGAGGGGAGGGGAAGAGGGAGGGGGAGAGAGACTGAATAATAAATGAATTTTTAAAAAAACACATAAGCAAAATTGACAAAGGGAAAAAAAAGACAAAGCATGCTATACTCCCTTCTCTGTTGAAGTCTGGCCACCAAGATCACACCATATTCTGATTCTTGAATCAAACAACCAAGAATCAGAAACATTCCCTTGTATCTCAGTTGTCCCTCTCAGCTGTCACTAAAGTTCAGAGTGAACAGAGTATGAGTCCTTCTTTTTGTGCTTCATTATAGAATATTTTGTCTCCCTAGATCCAGTGGAATATTTTTCCAGCTGTTATCAGCCCATGACACTGAAACTTTAGATAATTTGTCTCAGGATTAACCAGTTTTTCATTTCAGGCTAGACAATGTATACACAGCCAGTAAACTCTTTGTTTCAGAGACCTCCCTGTCTAAAGTTTGATGTAAAGATAAGATTATAAAGAATATGTTGTCGTGGATAACAAACTTGGAAAAAGAAAATCAGCACTGGGAAGAAGTAAGAGTAAAATACGGGACCATAAAGTCAAATATACATGAGACTACTTACTGATACCATACTATAATATTGTGAAATATTTATGCCTCTTTCTGCACTATGAACTCGCTTTAGAATAAACACAAATTGACCATGAGAAATAAAAAATAATTAATAGGAAAAAATTTTCAACAGCTCTCACTGAGTTTCATCCAAAACACAAAGTACTCATAAACTGGGAATAAACAGAAAATGACAAAGAAAAAAGAAAGCCTTGAGCTAGACTAAAAGGGTTAGAATTAAAGCAATACAGCACTGGGGTGTGACTTCACGGCATTCAAGACAATGAAGGGCCTCAGAAGTATAGTACTCGGTTTCTCTCCATCTACATTAATGATAAAACAAGATGAAATGGTTTTAGAATACAAAATCATGGTGGCTTTTGTTTATTTGTTTTGTTTTGGGTTTTTCTTGGTTATAAAATTTATGATATTCAAAGCTAAGAAAGAATGCCTTGGATTAAAAGGAATGAGAGTTGCTCAGAGAAAGACACACTGAGGAGTGCATTAATAGCATGCGAGTCAGTAAAGGGTCCGGAATGCTCACAGGGTGCGGTAATCACCCCTTCTACAGAATAGATGACTGAAAAAGAAATGTGGACACTTCAGCTTCTTTTCTGCCTATCAATTTTGTCTTTCTATATCCACCAAGGTTGTTCTTCATCTGTCCTGATATCACTTCTGAGGTTTGACCAAACACTCTGACCAAAAGCAACTTAGAGGAGAAAAAGCTCTATTCACAATTCCAGGTTATAGTCCATTACTGTGGGTGGGTCAGGTCAGAAACCCAATACAGCTAGTCATGCTGTAGTTGAGAGCCCAGACAAACGAATGCACACATTTGTAATGCTTAGATTGTTTTTTTTCTGTTCTTAAACAGCCCTTGAATGAAACTTAGGGAAATGCATTTCTTATAATGGGCTGGTTTTTGGTTTTGACATCATTTAATGGAATTAAGAAAATATCCCACAGGCATATCCAAAGGCCAATCTTAAGTAGGCAGTCCCTCATTGAGATTTTCTTCCCAGGTGCGTTTATATTGTGGCAAGTTCAAAATGTAATCATCTTATCATTTCTTTTCTCACAGTTGAACTAAAGTAGTTATCTTTAAATTTAAAAAAAAATGAGCAAACAAACAAACATCACCACAACAGAAAAACAACCTTGTCTTCAAAACTAATTACCAGGAAAATAAATTATATTATCTCTATGCCCTTCTCTATAAGATAGAAGAAGAAAGGAAAAAGAGAACAGGTCCTAAAAGGAAATTCGAAGTATTCTGAACCTATGCTCTCCCCTTTTTCACAAAAATGTTTCTAGAAAGCTACCTTCATCTCCACTCCCTGCCTCTGAGCCTCTCCTTCAGGCTTGGCAATCCATCTCCCCCCTCCCCTGTCTAATGAAGTCACCAAAAATGTCAACGCCAATGGTTATGTTTCCATCCTTATCTCAATGTATTTTTCTATAACATGTATAGGAAGAACTCAGCTTACAGGGCTTCCATTAGCTATTAGGTTGTTTTCATATTCACAATATATCAAATGAAGTCAGATTGAAATTCTAGAAGCCACCAGATTACATACTGTATTAATGACTGAGAATGGGAGTTCAGTTTCACCATTGTTACTCTAGGCTTTGAGCTCTCTTTAAATGTTTATTTTAATATTTTAATTAGATCTCCAAAAAGGAAATTATACACAAGTGTATAACCTAATGAATTAATAAACAAAAATATGCAGGATACAGATCAACAAATACCAGCCTTAAAAGCCTCTAATGTCCCATTGCTATTAACCTCAGAGGGTGATCACTCATAGCCTGAGCTGGAAACCTTGCAGTGTTTCCTCTCACCTTCTGCAAGTCACTGCTCTCTCTCACAAGCTAAGTCATGCTCTCTCTGAATGGCTAAGACAGGCACTGAGTCTTCCACAAGGATGCTGGTCTTCTGCAGTGATTATTCCTTCTCCCCAGGTCTCCTTGATCTCCTCCCTATTATCTTTGAGCACTGGCTGGATTGATGGCCTTTGCTGCCTACCTGCCTTTGGGTGTAGCATGCCTACCTGAGATGTGGCTCATCAGACTTCTCTATGGATTGCAGTCATTTTAAGACAGTATGTTGAACCTGTTCCTAGTGACTATGCTCTAACACACTGGTTAGACTTCTACTATTTTTGGAGGGAGATTAGACTGCACTTTACTCCTAAATATCTGCTCTTTGCTTATGAAACACAAGATATAGAGGCACACAGCAGATTAAGTGTTTGATGACTTCCTCACCACTATCCCAGGTAGATCTCACTCCAAATGCTGTGTTAGTCGTGAGAGATTTAACAAAAGAATAATTCATGCTATCATTTGGTAAAACATGTATTTTAAGAGTAAATCTGTAACAAAGATCTCATGAAATGAATTGAGCTTTAGCAATAATTCACTCAGTCAGTTCATAAGAGAATTGGTAAAGACTGACAAGCAATTCAAAACAGGAAGTACACACCATTATAAGCAACTGGCAATGAAGGGATAGATATTAATAGGTGAAAAAAAGAGACTGGCTACTACCTATAGGGAAATATATTTTCGGTGGTATTTTTGACAGTGTAGAAATTGTATCTCAGTTGAAGAAAATTCACCAGGATGACTGCAAGCAGATGAAATTTGAATTGCTAGCAATTTCCTCTAACTTATGGACTTATAGAATAATCAAGTTGAAGTTACAGCTCATAACAGAACCAGTTATCTTAAAACATCTAGTAGAAAATATGCAAGTCTCTACTGAGAAAATACCCAGGAAACTTTCATTCCTTTCAAAGCCTTCCACAAACTTTCCTAGCGTTTATTACATATTACTCCAATCCTTTGCATTAAAACCCAATGTCTTTGAATATCCATGGCAACACCATAGTCTTTTTTATTACATACGATAGAAAACTGAACTGTAAGGAATGAAATATATTTGTCCTGGGGTCTCTGATTTCTGGAAGGCTAAGGTGAGAACATTATTGAGTTTATGAGTTTAAAACCAGCCATAAAATGAGACCTTACCTCATAAAAAAATAGACAATAAATAAAATTTAAAGCACAACAACAAAAAACCCAATGAATCAAGTTTCTCAAGTACCTTATAAGGGGAAATTAAGGCTTAAGAATATATACTTTTATCTTGGTAAATGTTTAATTTGTAGGATAAAATATTTCCACTTTGATGATAAGAAAAATCAAGTCCATCTAGAGTTTTGGCAATAGTACTCAACTTTACCAATGAGCAGTTACAGCCACTGTTTCTAGCCTCCTTAGAGTTAATACATAATCCAAGAAAGAATGTTGCAAGATCCTTACATACAATACAGTAGATATAGTGTTATCAGCATCATTAAGGTACCAGATAGCTACAAATTGTGTCTCTGTGTGTACAAGTCTCAGAGGAAGCTCTGACATGGAGAGCTGTCAATTTGCTGGAAAAGGCCAGTGAAGTGCTTAGAGTTGGCCCAGAATTCTCCCTTAGTTCCAGGTTTGGCTAACACTAAATACTGTCAGTAAAAACAAGAGACAATGAACTCAGCTAGATAACACTTTGAAAAACAGATTAAATGAAACTATTAATTTAGTCAAAGAACATTTTCAATATAATATATTTGACCATGCTTTTCCCTCCTCCTAGATTCTTTCTACCTCCCTATACAGCCAGCTTCATGTTCTCTTGCTCTTCAAAAAACAAAAACAGAAAAATAAAATAAAACCATGGAGTTAAAAAGAAAACCCACAGGTTTTTAAAGCACGTTTGATTATGAAAAAGAGTGTAACGTTTAAAAAAAATCAATGTATTCCTCTTACCTATGATATCATTAGTTCGAGCCAACGATGAGTTATCGGAAATATCTAGCAATATGACAAAATCAAGTGCAGATGGGAGAAGAGAGACCTCTGTGGAAGTTGAGGGGTCTAGGGCCAATGTGGGCATTTGTTCTTTCTTCTTCTTTAACTGTAGGAATTTTCTTTTGTACCCTGTAAGTGCTTCCTCCAGGAGTTTGGCTTGATTTAATGTTATTGGAAATCCATCAAGAACCCAGCTTTGGTCCACAGGTATCTCCCTAAATTCAAACAGCACAATCCATTAGCATGATGATAGACACCATGGCTCTTCAAAAGTCAGTGATACAATGAACACCTTTACTTTATTGTAAATTCATCCTATTGCATAGATGTTGCTATTTTATAGCTAGAGTATGAGGTTTCCTTATGTGTTCTGATTGCTTCCTTGCTTAAAATCCTTCTGTGGGTTTCTGCTGTCATGTAGATGTGTGCTCTGAACTTGTAACTACCTTTCACAATTTTAAATGCTTGCAGGCAGATATCCTCAGCACGGTGTGCATATGTGCTGTGTGCCCTATGCTCAGGCTGTACTTCCTCGAAGTCCTCATCTGTACAATGGAGTACTGTAAAACACTTCACTGGGGTTTGTGAAGAGGAACAGAAATGACACATTTAGTAAATGTCACACAGGTCTTAGTCCATACTGAACACTCCTGTCACCAATTTGGAGGGGATTCTCATCCCACCCACTCCTTACACTCTTACTAATTTCACCATATCAAAAACACAGTCTTGAATTAAAACTTTCCTTTTTGGTTTTGTTTTCCTTTTGTTTGTTTGTTTGTTTTGTTGTTTTTCGAGACAGGGTTTCTCTGTGTAACAGGCCCAGCTGTCCTGGAACTCACTCTGTAGACCAGGCTGATCTCAAAATCACAGACATCATCTGACTCTGCCTCCTGAGTACTGGGATCAAAGGCATGGGCCACCACTAAAAGGGCTTAAGTATCTTTGTTCTACCTTCAAATTATGCCAAACTAAAAAAGTCTTCCTTATATTTTAATGGCATTAATTTACTTACTGCCTCTCATATTAAAGAATAGATTCACTTTTCCAGAAGTTTTTAAGTCTTTTGGTGACTGCCTGAAATCCTTCAGATCATGTGGCAGGAAGAATGGGGAGGGGGGCTGGGGAGGGGAACAAATTTCAGAAAGATTTCAATTCTAGATCAAAAGCATAGACTTTCAAATGGCTTCCTGTCTACTGATTCTCAGCATGGCTGCCAGCTTCCGTCTGGCATGTCTTTCTCTCTCCCCCTAGGTTATCATAGCAAGAAGAGGCTGCATTTTACTTTCCCGACTTCTCCAAAGAGCGATCAACCTTCTTCATAGATCGGGCTTACTCTTTCATTTGCCCAAGTCACAGGAGAGAATTCCCTTAAGTACCTGAGCTCTTCTGAGAGCTGCTGCCTCAGAAGCCACAGCAGACAGAGTCAGAGGTTAGAGCTGCTCTCCTTCCATGCTAGAGTGAGATGGCAGACAGCAGGCAGACAGCAGGGAGCGGAGGAGCTGGACTCGGGTTTTTGTTACATCACTACCCAGACACAGCTATGCAATTACAACTAGTGTTCCTTTTCTCACTAGACTAGACCAAAATCTTGTAAACCGGTGACAGTCCTCGGGAGGTGTCTTAGAGGAAATGGAGATGGTGTTTGGTGTGAGGAGGGTGGTGGTGTGGACCCTCCAGAGCTACTAAAACCAAAGCGAAGGGCTGCTTGATGCTTTTGCATATCCATTTGCTTGACGAACAAAGAGCACTGTGGTAAAGTGTACTTTATGTCATTTCTGAGAAATGTGAGGCTAAAAAACCTTCCTCGAGTTCCAATTACTAGATACATAAGTGAGAAGCAGCTTAAATCTTTAAAGCAGCCTTTAAGACAACATTAAGGAGGAGCGTATCCCAGATGAACAGTAAAAAAATTCTATAAACTCTCTCTCCTCTTGCCTCTTAATGTTCCCCACATACCACAGTTAAGCAATTCCATTTCCTCTCCAATTCTTTCAAAAGAAAATTCTTTCAAAAGAGCCTTTTACTCTTTTTCCCCCATCCCGTGTAGATTATTTCCTTTATTATACAGACCAACTGGCCTCTTGTAATAGACATGTATAACAAAGCAAGGTTGAGGGTAATCCTCTCTCACTAAATGGAGGACAGAGAAAGTATAACATGACAGATTCTTTGAACTTTTCCTCTTTGTCCCCTGTCACATACCTTCTCTGTGCTACACATACGTGCTTTGTCTACACTGTGTACCACTGCCTGTTGTCCTGGGATTCCTGGACTCCATTCCTGCCCTCTCTGTGAATCACAGCACAAGCAAGTGCAGAAGTCTATGTGCAGTCAGGTAGGATGTCCTTTCTTACACCATATATCCTTGGTTTGGGGTAATTGTCCAGTTCTCCAAAAGCAGTAGAAGCTGGCCCTCGTTTCCATCAGGTAGAAGTCAAGACTAATCAGAGAGAAGTGAAGTAGAGGCCTGCAAATCTATGTACTCTCCCTCTATCTTACTTAGGAATTGGTAGATATATTTGGATATTTCATTTCTACGTTATTCTTCACATATCTTTTTGTAAATAATACATGAAATGGGAGAGGGAGATGGCTCAGTAATTAAAGTGCTTGCTACCCAAGCATGTGAAATGAAGTTCTGACTCCCAGGACTCATGTAAATAGTGACGGGGTATGGGACCCAACTGTAATTCTATCCGTAGAGGTTAGAGATGAGATGCCCCAAGTGAGTTGGCTGGAAGACTAGCTCGTATGTTCAGCAGGGTTTTCCCGAGAGACTCTGACTCAAATGATAAGGAAAAAAGATGAGACAATTCCAGATGCCAAACTTAGGCCTCTGTAGCTACTCTCACAATTCCGTGCACACTCTCACAATTACATGCACACTCTCACAACCATGCAGGCATACACTTATCCATGCAGGAAAAAAAAAAAAGAATATATTAAATAGGTACGAGAAAAGAAACTGCAATACATACTTTATAGCATTTACCAGGATGCTGACCAGAAGTATGTCTGGAATGCTCTTTCCTCTTCTAAGCATCAACTCTGACTTTGCACCAAGTTGAGCTCGCATGCTAAGCTGTGAAAAGAAATGAAGAATGTTAGGAGGGAGCTGATTGAAAAGAAATATTCCATTCAGGGTGCTTAGAGTTAAAACAACATGTGGTCATGCTAGCTAATGAAAATACTGAGGACTTACCCCACTTCTGGAGTCAGGGACACATTCAAGGGTCTGTATCAATTTTCTGCAGCTCCAACACCCCAAATTCCCCAACTTTCTTTCTAACACTTGCAATGAGAATGATCCAGGTCCAATCACTCATATCTATGAGAGATTGACCTCTGAGAACACACATACTCATACAGCTCTTGGACATCATTTGGTGATCAGACTCCAAACTTCCAGCTCTATTCTTCTTCCTTGATTCTTAGCCTTTCTTTCTCACAAGTTCACGCTAGTGATTAGCTTTTATTGTTTTGTCCAGAATTAATAACTATGACTTCTGCAGGGGGTTGATTCTGCACAAGTAGTGTGATATCACTGAATGTGGGCTTCCTTCCCCAGAGCCTGATCTTCACTCAGTCACTTTATAGCAAATGAGATTCTATATCTACTCAAAACTATTCAACCCAAGCAGAGAACCGCAGCATACTCTTCTGACAAATGTTATAATTTCTTCTTAGGCTCTGACAGAACAGACTTCTTTCTTTCATCATATCTCTGATCTTAGCCTTTGTTAAATACTTTGGGTTTATATAGTCCCACCCTATGACTAAGTACCTGTTCATGTTTCGGGAGAGGCTTCCTAAATCATGTTAGTGAATTCTCTTACCTCTCAGTTTGCTTAAGTCCTGTGTTTCGCCAGAAGGGCTACCTTAATTTAATATCAGAATACCCCTTTCTCTACAGAAAATACTGCTTTTACTCTACTTTTCAATTTTCCTGAACCTGATTATCTTTTTCCATGTTTTTCAATTTATCTGTTAGTATTTATGGCCAATTGCCTGCCCATGTTTATAAGAATGTGGACTTGATCAGAGCAGAGAAGTCCACCAGTTGGGCTGTTGACATGTCTACATAATGCGGCGTGTAGGAAAAGCACGTGCTTCCAAACTGATCCGAGTATAGATGAGGGGCTTTCACCAAACCGCAAATGTGGCTGCATAAACAAAGCTAACCTTTCTGCTAATTCATATTTCAAATGAATAGAATAAAAGTTCTAACCCTCTACTTACTGCTTTTCTCAACTCACTTCTCTCTAAATAACTCATCCAGCACGCACATTGTTGGTTGCGAGTCCAACATGTCTTTATATTTAGTGAGTTTTAAAAGCTGAATGAATAACTTGTTTGGGATGATGATATTCATTGTAAAATAAATCAATTATAATAAAAAGTAAACGAAGCACACATGATTAATTCTGTCATTACTTCCCTCTATATTTAACCAGTACTGTTTGTGAAAGTATTAGATTGCTTTAGAAATAATATCAAGTGAATTAAAAAATCATATTATACCTTTCTAAACTAGTAAAATGGCATAGTGATTTCTACTGTTTTAGACGGAAATATATTAAGAACATAAACAATATGATGGAAACTTTTGTAATCACTCTCTTATCAAGCATAACTGAGAATCAAATAGAAGATCATTGTTTAGTTTGTAACATCTGAATACATATTGAAAAAATACAAATTAGGACACATTTTAATATATGCGTAGACAAAATTAGGTTATAATACTTACTGATAAAAAGCTATCACTTGATCTGAACTGTTCAAATTCATTAATCTTGACACCTGGTAACAGGAAAGTAGTAAGGTCAGAGTCCCAGCACTCACAACTACATGTGAATTGCTAGCGCTGCATGTCAGTGTGTGGCCCTCTCTAGCTGGGGAATAAGGGTATGACACTCAGCCATGTCTGATACACTTAGCAAGAATATAATACAAACATTGCAGCATGGTGACTTCTACTTCCAGTTCATGGTGTTCCAGTTCCCTCTTTGGTAACACATCCAACTTTCTCAAAAAACATCAAAATGTTAATTCACTACATTTATATTGTTCCTGGAATTATGAAGTTAATAGATAATAAACACTTTGGAAATATTTAGAAATAAGAATGGGCTCTTAGTTTAGTTCTATGGACAAATGTTTTCAGACTATATTTATAATGAAAAGATAGTAATAATTAAATAACTAAACTCATGTATTAAGATACAAAATAACTGCCGGGCGTGGTGGTGGACGCCTTTAATCCCAGCACTCAGGAGGCAGAGGCAGGTGGATTTCTGAGTTCGAGGCCAGCCTGGTCTACAGAGTGAGTTCCAGGACAGCCAGGGCTACACAGAAAAACCCTGTCTCAAAAAAAACAAAACAAAACAAAACAAACAAACAAAAAGACACAAAATAACTAGAAAAATAAGCAGAGCATGACTTTCAAAAGAGAGAGAAGCCACCATGGAAGAGTTATACGGTTATTGCAAATCTGTGCGTGATTCTAGGGTGACAAGGATAGCGGTGACCAGACAGAAGACTGAGCTTTAGAGCAGAGTGTGAACAAATTGAAACATGCAAAAGCTTCACCAACACACGCAAAAATGCCATTTAATAGTAAAAATGTTTCTCTTCAGCGATTCTACAAATAATCAATCAGCAGGAACTAGCCAGGACTCCAAGCAGAGACCTTACAGTGGGTTAATGTTAGGAAGCTCAGCTCTACTGCTCTTGTCAATAACTAAGAGTCGGAACAATTTAATAACTTGGGAACCACTGCCCTGCTGGGTGGAGGAAAACATACTCGGATGCTTTTCTCTATATATAGACCTCTGATACTACTCTCTCTCTCTCACATACTTATAGAGAGAAAGGGAAAAGCAATATACCAAAACAAACCAACCAATGAAAACAAAACAAAATCAAGAAAGCAATGAGTGAATATGTTGTGTCCTGCTTGCTTTCATAAAGGTAAACTTTAAACAATTACTTCAAGGGAGAGGGTGAAAATACTTACTGTAATTTCACCTTTATCCTCAAGTCTCAAGTGTCAGGAATGACTACCTTGTGGTATGTCAATAACCACACAGGTAAGTATTCAAATCTCCAATGTTACCATTGCTTCCCCTGAAATCATGTTTGATGAACACATATGCACTCTTTTCATGCATACATACACTCTTTTCATTTCATACATACTCTGTATTGTAACCATGTTGCAGTATAAATGATGGGTGACTCGTTTTGACACGTTGCTTACTGGCTATATACTTTTACCTTCTTTTTGGGATGTTCTGTCCCCTGGAACTGGACTAACTGCTAACACATTTTTATCCTATGGTAAAACAGACAAGCAAGTAAACAAGCAAATGGGTTTAATATTATCATTCTTTCATTACATTTCCATAAGTTAGTGTTTGAGAGCAAGCTACTTTATCTACATTAACAATATTAAACTGGGTTGAAATTTCTATCTTTTTTTCCCATTTTTAATTAGGTATTTAGCTCATTTACATTTCCAATGCTATACCAAAAGTCCCCCATAGCCACCCACCCCCACTCCCCTACCCACCCACTCCCCTTTTTTTTGGCCCTGGCGTTCCCCTGTACTGGGGCATATAAAGTTTGCGTGTCCAATGGGCCTCTCTTTCCAGTGATGGCCGCCTAGGCCATCTTTTGATACATATGCAGCTAGAGTCAAGAGCTCCGGGGTACTGGTTAGTTCATAATGTTGTTCCACCTATAGGGTTGCAGATCCCTTTAGCTTCTTGGGTACTTTCTCTAGCTCCTTCATTGGGGGCCATGTGATCCATCCAATAGCCGACTGTGAGCATCCACTTCTATGTTTGCTAGGCCCAGGCATACTCTGACAAGAGACAGCTATATCAGGGTCCTTTCAGCATAATCTTGCTAGTGCATGCAATGGTGTCAGCATTTGGAAGCTGATTATGGGATGAATCCCTGGATATGGCAGTCTCTACATGGTCCATCTTTTTATCTCAGCTCCAAACTTTGTCTCTGTACCTCCTTTCAAGGGTGTTCACTATGCCTCCTTAGAAGTGGGAACAAAACACCCTTGGAAGGAGGTACAGAGACAAAGTTTGAAATTTCTATCTTTAATGATTTCCAGAAGCAAGTACAATTTGGTGAGTATGGAATTTATAGAGACACACAGTTACGTGTGGCATAATCTTTCAAACAGCTTTCAATGTATGCAAAGTATAGAAACCTCTATTTTGGAAATAAAAAGAAAAAAACGGGAAATTCACAGTTTATAGAAAATATCTTAAAAGACTAGTTCTAAAGCTGTCAGTCGTGTCCACAGATAGATAAGAGGGAAATGTGCATTATCTATTACCCTCTCGACCAAAGTAAAACCTTGCCATGATGTGAAAGAAGAAAGAACCACATTATGAAACAAATTTCCATAACTTGTGATTATAGTATTTTTCCTGTGAATGGAAATCATTTAGAGTAAACCCTCTGTTAATTGATTCATTACAGAGATAATGTGAGGTAAGAGAAAGAGAAGTGAGCTTCAAATGTGGGGTTTAATAACAAGAAGGCTTCTACAAGCCTTCTGGCCTTGAGGAAACTGATCCATATGTATGGTTTCTACTACTGTCGTTAGAAAACAAAAGAGGTGAACCACACAGGGGTTCTTAAAGTCACATAATATTCTTCTCCCACCCCCAGCCTGTAGTACTATATCTTTATGAAATAATTATGAAATAATCGAATAAATTGCAATTGTGGATGTTAAAGAATGAAAATGTGATCAATTTAAACCACTTTGAGTGCACCTCCTGACCTCTAGCACAGTTAAGAAGTATTATCAGTTGGTATACTCTGTCTGAGGACTAAATTGATCCACCTAGCTGTTTTCATATGGTTCCTTGAAATCATTCAAGCAGCTTCATACTGTGAGCCTGGAGACCAAGAAATGTGTCCTCTTCTACCCTTAACCCTGTGGGGGTACAGCACCTGCCTAGTCCATCTGTAGTCTCTAACCACATATTTGGAATCCCGTTGTTCTCCACTTCCTGACACTTAGCGGTGGAATGTCAGTCTAGGAATTAGTGAACTTATTGTCTCCTAATCTCCTAATAACACACTCTCTCTCTCTCTCTCTCTCTCTCTCTCTCTCTCTCTCACACACACACACACACACACACACACACACACACACACACACACACATCAATCCTCTACCAACCCCATTCACCAAACAGCTCCTGCCTCTGAGGAATGTCTTCATTTTATGGCCACAGAAGTCAAAATAGGCTCACAACTCTGGATAGTTCACCCAGGAAAATCAATTTATGGGGTAGGGTTAAGAGGAGCGTACACTCTCTTTTGTCTCTTGGTCTCCAGAACCTCAACTCCTCACTCTGTGGATCTTTACTGGATGAACTTTAGTATCTATCCTGATCCATAGCTGTAGTGTACCAGCTGCAGAAAACTGAAGTCGTACTTGCCTGAGTTTTGCTCACTTTTTCCTGGTTCACTACAGGATCTCTTTTATCATCTTCCTGAGTTGGTGGTGTCTTACCGCTTTTTTGTCTTTCATGAAACGCCTGGATAGCCTCTTGGACAAGAGTATCAATAGAAAGCACATGAACAGGAAAGTCTAAAGTACAAAAGACAACTTGTAAGTATCTGGGCCTCTCAGGAATTGATACCATTGTGTCTATGTTCTCCTTTAACCCTGTAACACTGCTCGCCATAGGGTTTCCTCTTGGATTAAGCTACGTTTCCTTGTAATAAAATGCACATTACATGCAATAAATTAATTTATCTAGTTTAAAGGGTACAGCTCAGTGACACTGAGAAATCAACTAAGCCAAGTGACCATCATGATTACCCTCTTCCAGGAATGTTGCATTGTCTCAAAAGTAAATCCTCTGTTGAAAGATATCTGGGTTCTTTCCAACTTCTGGTTATTGTAAATAAGGCTGCTATGAACATATTGAACCATGTGTCCTTATTACATGTTAGAGCATCTTCTGGGTATATGCCAAGGAATAGTGTAGTTGGCCCCTCAGGTAATACTATGTCCAATTTTCTGAGGAACTGCCAGACTGAATTCCAGAGTGGTTGTACCAGCTTGCAATCCCACCAACAATGGAGGAGTGTTCCTCTTTCTCCACATCCTCATCAGCATCTGCTGTCACCTGAGATTTTGATCTTAGCCATTCTGACTGGTGTGAGGTGGAATCTCAGGTTTGTTTTTCTTTTCATTTCCCTGAATGCTAAAATTTCTTTAGGTGCTTTTTGGCCATTCGATATTCCTCAGTTGGGAATCCTTTCTTAACTTTGTACCCCATTTTTAATAGAGTTATTTGGTTCTCTGGAGTCTAACTTTTTGAGTTCTTTGAATATATTGGATATTAGCCCTCTAACAGATGTAAAGTTGGTAAAGACTTTTTCCCAATCTGTTGGTTGCTGTTATGTCCTTATTTACAGTGTCCTTTGCCTTACAGAAGCTTTGCAATTTTATGAGGTCCATTTGTCGATTCTTGATTGTAGAGGATACACCATAGGTGTTCTGTTCAGTAAAGTTTCCCCTGTGCCCGTGTGTTCGAAGCTCTTCCCTACTTTCTCTTATATTAGTTTCAGTGTCTCTGGTTTTATGTAGAGGTCCTTGATTCACTTGGACTTGAGCTTTGTCCAAGGAGATAGGAAAGGATTGATTTGCATTCTTCTAAATGATAACCGCCAGTTGTGCCAGCACCGTTGGTTGAAAATGCTGTCTTTTTTCCACTGGGTGGTTTTAGCTCCTTTGTCAAAGATCATGTGACTATAGGTATGTGGGTCCATTTCTGGGTCTTCAATTCTATTCCATTAATCTACCTGCCTGTCTCTGCACCAATACCATGCAGTTTTTAATCACTATTGCTCTGCAATACAGCTTGAGGTCAGGAATGGTTTTTCCTCAGAAGTTCTTTTATTATTGAGAATAGTGTTCTCTATCTTGGGATTTTTGTTATTCCAAATGCATTTGCAAATTGCTCTTTCTAACTCTATTAAGAATTGATTTGGAATTTTGATGGGGATTGCATTGAAACTGTAGACTGCTTTTGGTCATTTACAGAAAATGTGGTGCATTTACACAATGGAGTACTACTTAGCTATTTAAAACAATGACTTCATGAAATTCTTAAGTAAATGGTTGGAACTAGAAAATATTATGCTGAGTGAGGTAACCCAGTCATAAAAGAACACATGATATGTGCTCACCTATAAGTGGATATTAGGCCAAAAGCTCAAAATACCCAAAATACATTTCACAGACCACATGAGCTCAAGAAGAAGGAAGACCAAAGTGTAGATGCTTTGGTCCTTCTTAAGAGGAGGAACAAAATACTCACAGGAGGAAATATGGAGACAAAGTAAGAAGTAGAGACTGAAGGAAAGGCCACCCAGAGACTGCCCCATGAGAAGATTCATCCCTTATACAGTCACCAAACCTGGAAGCTATCATGGATGCCAAGAAGTGCTTTCTGACAGGAGTCTGAAATCTGCCTCCTCAGAGGCTCTGCCAGAGCTTGACAAGTACAGAGGTAAATGCTCACAGCCATCCATTGGACTGAGCATGGAGTCTCCATGGAGGAGATAGAACAAAGACTGATGGAGCTGAAGAGGTTTGCAGTCCCATAGGAAGAACAACAATAGCAACCAACCAGTACTTCCAGAGCTTCCAGTGACTAAACCACTAACCAAAACATACACATGGAAGGACCCATGGCTCCAGGGACATATGTAGCAGAGATGGCCTTGTCGGCCATCAGTGGGACGGAGAGGCCCTTAGTCCTGTGAAGGCTCGATGCCCAGTGTAGGGGAATGCCACGACAGGAAAGTAGGACTGGGTGGGTGACTGGATGGCTCTGAGCATTTACCTCTGTACTTGTCAAGCTCTGGCAGAGCCTCATGAAAGCAGCAGGAGGGGGAATGGGATAGGGAGTTTCCAGGGGGGAAACCAGGAAAGGTGATAGAAAATATTTGAAATGTAAAGAAAGAAATTATCTAATTAAAGAAAAGTAAATCCTCACTTATTACAGGGGAATACCTATCCTCTATCCATGGTATCAGAAAACATGAATCATTTTCTATCTGCATAGATTTGTCTCTTTTGAGATACTTTATATAAGTTAGATGATGCACTATATCACCCGAGTCTTGTTTCTATTATTTATCACAATTTTGACAAGACTGAACGCATCCCAGTTCCTCCATCCTGCATTTGGAAGCTCAGTCACATGGTTCTACTACCATAAAAATTTGATGAGATATTCTCTAAATAAAGCCTCTAGTTTGACTTTTATGGAGCTAGACATTTGCAGCTGTGGTCAGAATGAATAGTCTAAGAGAAATAGAGGCAACTTACATAGAGTCTAATAAGGAAAAGAGAACTAGAGGCAACTTACCATTTTGTAGAGACTTTAGAACAGTAGTTTTTCCACTGAGTGTCTTCCCCAGTATACAACCCTTGACCGCAAGTGAAGGTAATTCAGTGGCTTCAGCATTACTTGCAGATGGATCAGCTTTTTCAATTAATCTCAGAAGCACGTGACCCAAAATGCTATTGTTGGAGGGTGGTGAACTATTAACCATGTCCTCTGGTAAGGCCCACTCTCCAACCATGTTCTGCAAAAATAACAGCCAAACAAAACAAAACAAAACAAAACAAAAATGTCTTTGAAAAGGCAGGACTGAAGCATAAACAACAATTAAACACTAAACAAGAGGCTGTCCGAGGAGATGTCAGGAGTGGAGGGGTTGTAGGGAAATGTGGTTGAGAGCTCTTATATTCATTTTCAATAAAAGTACAAAAGAGGTGAATACAGGTTGCAGCAAACAGAATGTAACTAGGATGGTAAGTAACTATATTGTAAAAAATCAAAAACAACAATACTACCTTCATATTATAGAACAGTAAATGGAATTCCTACACAAAATATTAGAGAATGTTTAAAAGATTAGATTTAGAAGTAGGTATTTTGAAATAACTGAAAAGTTAATCTAATTTATATTATGACATTTAAGTTAATTTAAAACACCTTTCTTGAAATTAACACAGAAGATACATAAATTTAATATTAAAATAAGAATGAAGGTAATTATAAAATAATTGCACAAGACTAAAATAGAGTAAATTATAGACAATAGAAATTAAAAAAAGTAAATCTATGAGCTAATATTTATTAATAAATCTCTGGAACATGAGTTGTGGAAGTCAACTTGCTAATGGTGTTGCACAAAAGTAAAGAAGATTTGTCTATGTCATTATTCAATGGAAGGACATTGGCATCATACTTGAAGCTAGCTTGAATATTATTAATTAAAATGTATAATAAAACTTGAAATTAAAGTTAAAGGAGCCAGAAATGGCTTAGTAGATAAATTTTATTTTGTTTTTATTTAATTAAATTACTTTATTTCTTTATATTCCAAATGTTGTCTCCCCCCTCTCTTGGTCCTCCCTGCCCTGAGTTCTATACCCCAATCTCCCCTCCCCTTTGCTTCTGAGAGCTTGCTCCCTCACCCACCCACCCACACCTTTCCGAGCTTTCAGCATCCCCCCCCCCCCCCCCGAGGCATCAAATTTCCACAGGACGAGGCACAGAAAACAGACAAAACAGTCCTCTGCTACAAATGTGTCAGGGGCCAAGGACCAACCCATGCATGCTCTTTGGTTGGTGGCTTAGGCTCTGTGAGCTCTGAGGGGTTTGGATTAGTTGATACTGTTCTTCCTATGGGGTTGCCACCCCCCTCAGTTCTTTCAGTCCTCTCCCTAACTCTTCCATAGGGGTTCCCAATCTCAGTCAGAGGTTGGCTGTGAGTATCTATATCTGTCTCAGTCTGCTGCTGGTAGAGCCTCTCAGACGACAGCCATGCTAGGCTCCTGTCTGCAAGCACAACATGGCATCAGTGATTGTGTCAGGGTTTTGTGTCTGTGCATGGGATGGATCCCAAGTTAGGCTGGTCACTGGATGGCCTTTCCTTCAGTCTCTGCTCCATTTTGTCCCTGCATTTCCTTTAGACAGGAACAATTCTGAGTCAAGAATTTTGAAGATGTATGGGTGGTCCCATGCCTCAACTAGGAGACATGTCTATCTATTGAAGATGGTCTCTTCAGGTTCCATCTCCCCACTGTTGGGCATTTTGGCTAAGGTCATCCCCATTGAGTCTGGGATCACCTATATCCAGGTCTCTGGGACTTTCTAGAAGTGCCCCCCACCCCCACCCCACTGCTGCCTATTTCCCTTCATTCTCTTGACCCTCTGGGCTTCTTTCCTGTCTCCCCCGATACCTGATCTTGTCCCTCTTCCCCCTCCCCTCCCATCTCTTGTTAAGGTCCCTTACTCCCTCCTTCTGTCTTCCATGGTTATTTTCTATCCCACACTTGGCCTGTCCTTCTTGTTAAGCTTTTTAGATAGACTCTGCGAGTTGTATCGTGAGTATTCTGTACTTTTTGGCTAGTATACACTTATTAGTGAGTACATGCAATGCATGTCCTTTTGTGTCTGGGTTACCTCAGCCAGGATGATATTTTCTAGCTCCATTCATTTGCCTGCAAAACTCATAATGTCCCCTTTTTTCATATTTTTTGGTTATTTTATTCATTTACATTTCAAATGTTATCCCCTTCCCAGTTTCCCTTCACAAACCTCTATCCCCTCCTGCACCCCCTACCTCTATGAGGATGCTACCCCACCTGCCCACTCACTCCAGCCTCAGCCTCACCATAGCCTTCCCCTATGCTGGGTCATCAAGCCTCCACAGGACCAAGGGCCTCCCCTCCCATTGATGTCAAATAAGGCCATCCTCTGCTACATATCCAGCTGTAGTCATGGGTTCCTCATGTGTACTCTGTGGTTGGTGGTGATGTCCTTGTTTTTAATAGCTAAATAGTGTTCCACTGTGTAATTGAATAAAATTTTCTGTTTCCACTCGACTGAGGAACATCTGGGTTGTTTCCAGCTTCTGGCTATTACAAATAAGGCTGCTATGAACATAGTGGAGCATGTGTCCTTGTCGTATGGTGGAACATCTTTTGGGTATAGCTAAAGAGTGGTATAACTGGGTCTTCAGGGAGAACTCTTCCCAATTTCACCATTCCTCTAAACACTTTCTTAGCATTTTTAAATAAGAAATTCTGTATTGACCATTTATTGCTTTATCCTACTTAGGCCATTTGGCAATATTTCTAAAACTTTATGTCATGAATAAACATTTTCTATGTTCTCAACTCTCCTTTTAACAATACTTTTGGTAGACCATGTCTGATAAGAAAACGAATTGTCATGTTTGATAAGTGCTAAGGGACAGGCTCTAAGTCTGGTGCCAGAATTCCTCATATGGCAACACTGGAGAAAACAAAACCCTTGAAATGAACAAAACTTATCTCTGATGCTAAGTATTCCTTAGGATTTTCTCTAAAAATTTAAAGAAACAAATCTATAATTAAAATTAAAATTTTCTTCTTTCATTTCTACATAGATAACATTTTACTTTTAAAAGTATTTTCTTTTAGGACTGGAAATATAGCTCAAAAAACAGAGTATTTGACTAATATGTGTGAGGTCCTAAATTCAATTCCCAGCAACATACACAAAGAAGTAAAAAGAATAATTTTGTCTTAATTTAATAGCTTTGTTGTTGTTAGTCCTGTGCATGATTGTCTGCACTGCTGACTGTGCATATTTTGCAGCTCGAATGATTGCTTGCTTCTGCTTTCAGTCACTGGACGTGTTCTTACGAATAGAGAAATGATAATTATTTGGGGTAAATCATTTGACCAATCATCAAGTACCCAAATATAAAAACCAGGAACAAAGCCTTGAATTGCAAGTTGACGTTATAGGTGCCAAGGTTCTGATCATTTTTGAGCTTTGCCGTCTTTCAATTCTTCACTAAAGGAAACAGCATCACATGTAAATTTGAAATCTTGGGTTCCCATAATGATTCCGCTTTTCACTTGTCCTGTATCTTTGTCAATCCTCTACCTTGAAGCACAATTTAATCTTTATAAAATTGCTGTGATATGTGTAGCAGAGGACTGCCTTGTCTCTTCTCAGTGGGAGAGGATGCGACTAATCCTGTAGAGATATGATGCCCTGGGGTTGGGAGGTACCAGTGAAGTGAGCTCTCTTAGGGGTGAAGGGAAAGCGGGAGGGGGAGAAGAACTCTGCGAAGGTAACACCAGGACGGGGGCAACAATTGGGATATAAATAAACAAAATAATTAATTAATAAAAATCGTATAAAATACTATTAGTTGCCTACAAAAAGATGTTGTGAAGAACAAGTAAATGTGTACAAGGCAATGTGACCACTAAGAACAAACATTTAAGGAGCTCAGGGGTACTGCTCTAGGCATTTAACAGTACCATGCATCTATAAACACAAACAACCATCAGCTTTGCTTCAGTAGAAAAATATGCTTCCTCACACTGGAGTCAGGACAAAGCCCTTCTGCATCATAGAGTTAGTTACAGATTATGGCCAAACACAATGGAATAGAACATTACCTATGAAGAGAACAGAATGTTCTGACTGGGAAAGGAACTGCACTCTGGCCTAAGGAGATAAGCAGGCAGTGACTGGGGGAAGCATCCTTGACAGGACCACAGGAAAAGGACAGCTTCTTACAAAGGCCAAGGAAAGCAGAACAAGGACACAATGAGTGGGAAGGAGATCAGAAAAACTGAAAGGGGAAAATTTTGACTAAAGCCAAAACTTGAAGTGCAAGTGACCTAAAGACCTAAGGAAGAACCACAATATTTTAGCATATTTTTACATTTGTTGTTTATGCATATATGATTAAAATAATTATGTCATTAGATATATAATTTATACCCTCAGACATCATTATAAATGAGTACACTGGGCTATAGATCTCAAGATGCTGATGCCTGTTGTGGTCAGAGTAGGTAAGTTATCACGTGATCCAAACCGTTGTTTTAACAGGGTGTGGGTGTGTTCTACATCATTACATTTTAATTATGTAAGTTATCAAACACAGTGATTACCTAAGGTATCTTTACCCGATGGTCAGTATTTTTAAATGTCAACATAAATGGAATAAGTATTTTTGAATTGTATGTGCAGAAATCAAGAGCCATCTCTTCCTGTCAATTCATGTCTCCTCAAAAACAGAGATTATAAAACTTCAACAGAGTAAATAATGGCTTCTCTTGGTGAAAAGACATTAGCTCACTGGTGTAGTTTTTATTAATTGGCCTACGTCAATCTTCCAGAATCTGACTCTCTGGGCCCAGACTGTGCACATACTATTCTGATTATGTAAATCTACCACTTAGCTATCCATCCTGGATTCAACGTGTTCATGTGCCTCCTCCTTGCATTTTATTGTGGAATTTAAAATGATTCACCTGGACTTCACTTTCTAGCCATTTTCAGTCAGCCAGAACCTTTAACTTTCTGTTGGCTGGTGTTTTAAAATTCTTGGGCATTTATGAGTTATCATTAGCATTTACAAATAGCATCTACTTCGTGGGCTGAGGTTCATACTTCAGGAGCAAGAAATTGATTTCCTCCTTGACTGTAATGTGCCCATGGTTACTGAAGGCTTCTTCTGTTGAGGTAACATGCTTTTGCAACAGATTATTTATTTTCTTGTGTAATAATTGTGACCGACAAAATGAAAACATTATTTTTGAATTTATTATTGTTATTTCTTGAAACTCCTTAAAACTAAAACTGAAATATATGTTCCATATTAACACTTTTTCAGTGACACATAGTTTATATATAGATGGAAAAATGGAATCTAGGCCTTGGAAGATGAACATAATTTCATTCACAATAGCCTAAAAGAGAATAAAATATCTAGAAGTGAATCTAACAAAGCTAATAAAGGAAATATATAATAAAAATTCAAACCTCTGCAGAAAGAAATAAAGATTCTAGAAAGTGTAAAGTTATTTGATAAGCATGGGTCAGTAGAGTTAACATCGTGGAAATATCTTACTAAAAGCAAAATATCCTACTTCAATCCCAATCAAAATACTTACCTTACTCCCAGAAAACCAAAATGTAACATAAAATTATTATAGGACTACAAAAGAGTCAAGATAGCAAAAACAATTTTGAGCAGAAAGAACAATTCTGGAGGGATTATGAGTCATAGTAATAAAAACAACATGGCATTGACACAAAACTGAACATGTAGCACAATGGGATAAGATTAAAGACTCATACATGAACACATGTGACTTCAGTCATTTGGTATTTGATCAAGATGTCAAAAATGTATGCTGGAAACCAGAAAGCATGTTCAACAAATGCTGTTGGAAAAATAAAATTTCTACATGCAGAAGAATGACATTTGACTTGCATCTATTGCCTTGCATAAAAAGTAACTTCAGATGGATCAAAGGCCTAAACCTGAAACACTAAAACTGCTAGAACAAACTATGGCAAGTACCACACATGACTTAGGTGTGGGAAAAGACATCCTAAATAGGACTCCATCTGCTCAAAAATCCAGGCTGACAAGTGACAAATGGTACTACATGAAATGAAAGCACTTCCCTGCAGCTAAGGCAAAAATATCAGCTGGGGCAAGAGCGAGAACAAAGAATGGGAAAGAATATTTCCCAGCTATACATCTGACAGAGGACTAATATCCAAAATATATGAAGAACTCAAAAAACAAAGACTTAAAAAAATCCTTCCAAAAAATTGGCCTGACACCAGAATGTAGAGTACTCAAAAAAAAAAAAAAAAAAAAAGCAGTGGGGGTGAGGGGGCAAGAAATACCTCTAAAGGGTTCACCATCTTTAGAAGTTGGGGAATGTAAATCAAATCAACTTGGAGATTGTATCTCACCCCAGGAGATCAAGTGAACAAATAGCATGAACTGCTACAAGAGAATGACGAAGGGCCTGCTTACTGTTGGTGGGAGTGCATACTGACACAACCACTGTGGAAACTGGTATGGAGAATTCTCAGTTAAAACTAAATCTAGTATATGACCAGGTGACACCAGTCCTCGGGATATGCTCAAAGGACTCTAACACCCTACTCCACAGATACTTGCTTGGCTAATTCATTGCTGGTCTAGACACAATAGCTAGGAGATGGAAACAATCTAAAAGTCCGACAACTGACAAATGGATAAGGGAAATACAGTAATATATACTATCCAGCTGTAAAGAAATCACAAATATTTCATATAAATGGATGGAACTAGAAAGGATCATATTGAGTAAAATAACTCAGACCCAGAAAGATAAATGTTGTATGCTCTCTCTTAGTGCAGGTCCTACCTCCCAACCTTTAGATGTGAGTGTGTAACCTGAAGTAACTACAGAAAGCAGGGCAACTGCTAGGATAGGAAAGTTGGGGACCAATAAATGGGGGGATTCTCAGAATACAAGTGATCTGACCACAGAAATGTGGGAAGAGGAATTCCTTAGGAAGGGAGGTGAGTATAGAAAAGGGAGATGGGGAAGATGATAACACAGAATAACAGACTACCAGTAATCTAACAGGGGAAATGAAGGAAAGGGCTCTTAGAAAATGTAAATATAGGAGAAGGTGGTAAAATAACATTATGAGCACCTGAAAAAGCCACAAATAATCATATCATAGCTTTTTATCAAACAAAACAAAAACAATAACTCTATAATCTACATAACTCCATATATAACTATACATACTTTTTTTTTCCATTTTTTATTAGGTATTTAGCTCATTTACATTTCCAATGCTATACCAAAAGTCCCCCTTACCCACCCACCCCCACTCCCCTACCCACCCACTCCCCCCCTTTGGCCCTGGCGTTCCCCTGTACCGGGGCACACAAAGTCTGCGTGTCCAATGGGCCTCTCTTTCCAGTGATGGCCGACTAGGCCATCTTTTGATACATATGCAGCTAGAGTCAAGAGCTCAGGGGTACTGGTTAGTTCATAATGTTGTTCCACCTATAGGGTTGAAGATCCCTTTAGCTCCTTGGGTACTTTCTCTAGCTCCTCCATTGGGAGCCCTGTGATCCATCCATTAGCTGACTGTGAGCATCCACTTCTGTGTTTGCTAGGCCCCGGCATACTTATAACGAATCTGTCTCATCTGGGATGACAGTGCTCTCTTCAAGAACCAAAGACCATGTTAAAAAAAAAACCCAAAAACCAAAAACGCAATGCATGAGAAGCCTTCTTTTGAATTGTTCGCCAGTACTGTCCAAGAGACTCTCCAAACACCAGCCTACTTCTGTCACTCTTGGTTGTCCACCTTAGGTGTATGGTAAAGAACTATTGCTGAAGGCACCACATAATTCATAAATGGGGCCCAGAGACTCCTGAGCTGGAAATGATCCAAAATCCTTGTCCCTGGGGACAAGTTTTCATGGTACTAGAAGATATCATACAAAAGCTTCTAAAACTAACAAATGTTTTCCCAACTATGATACTTATGAGCAATGTCAATGACCAGCATGTTCGGATAACCATAAGGGTACTGTCATGGCACACATACCTTGGTGATAACCAACAGCTCTTTAATTGAACTTAAAAACCTACTTAACATGAGAGAAACCAAGCCTGGTACTGGAACCCTAGCTAACTACTCAGTGTTAGGAAAGTTGTGGTTATTGGAGGAGAAACTACAACCACTAATTTACTGAAACAGAATAATACCTAACAACAACCTAAAACATTTGTCCTTATGCTCACAGATAAGTGTAGTCTTAATGTGTTAAAAAGGAAACAACTTCTTGTATTAGATGGAGACTATTACAGAAAACTACAACCAATCAAAATGCAGCTGTGGAGCCCAGTCCAAATGGACACATCCACAAAAGACTCCCACAATAAGGCTCAGAAAACATTGCACAGAGAGGTCTGAAAGATTGTATGAGCCAGAGGATCACAGAGTTTACTCTGAAATTGTATCTCCTAGGAATGTCAGAAATTACACCTATGCATAGAGTCTCACCAACCTGACTGCAGAAATGTGACCTACACAAGGATAACAGCAATGAACACTCAAAACTGGAAGGAGAAAATCCCATGAGGCCACAATCCATACAAAGAACTGTAGGCAACTAAGGGGAAGTCTGGGAATGGGAAATGTGGCCCTCCCCAGGGAAGAACACATCAATTGTCTATTGAGTACTAAATGGTCAGCATAGGAAACAAACATACAGGTAGCATTCGTTAAATGGACTGTAAAATTTATATTTAGCAATATGTTCACACATACACATTTATAAATGATTGAAAAATCATTACTAAGAAGTTGAAGGAAGATGATGTGCTCAATAGAAAATAACTTTATTTCAAATGATAAATCTAACTACAAATTGATGGTGGATGTACACAAGGGAGCTAGCTACACAGAGTGTTAGAAAAGTGTGAATCTTCAGAAAACCATACCTAGTATCTCATTAAATTAACACAAATATTAAATATTAGCCTAGTCACCCTTTTGTATAAGTGGGAGTATTGATTTTGGGACTGATTATAAATCATAAAAAGGGAAGCTGGTTTTCCTTATGGAAAAAAATTAAGTTTTGCGTGTCATTCATGAACATATTCTTTACCCCATATTCACCCCATATCCTTTATATCATCGCTGTATTACTTAAAATATCTATTATTGTGTAAATTCCACTGAAATGGGTTATTAAAATGTATTGTTTAGGGAATAACAACAGGATAAAATGGTCTTTATGTAAACCATTATTTGTTGGTTCATCTAAAGTGATCAGCTGACCCTGTGGGTGCAGAATCCAGGGATGTAGAAACTGTACTAAACTTACTCAATAAGGAACTGTTAGTAAGGTGTATATGTAAGATTAGACTGCTGGGGAGGAAGATGAGGAAGAAGAGGACTTTTCCAGTAAGAACCAGACTCTGGGTGTCATTTGGGATTTGGGAAGGTTACAAAGACACGATGAGGAATCATGGAGCCGTACTGTGCCCATACCGATGCCTATGCTGGAAAGGTTGGGAGAATCCCTGGTTGAGCTGCTACCACATCTACTAGGTAGCTCTTAAGTTCCTCTTCCACTTCCTTTGTTACCTACTGGGGATGACTGGTCATGATGCTGTCTTCTCTTAGCAGATGAATATTGTCTAGAAACATTATTTATTGGCTTATTTATTTTATTTATTGCATTATTTATTTATTCCTTTGCACGTAGCCATTCTACAAATAGAGCATGAGGATCGATGTTTACCTAGGACAGTATACATTCTTACAAACCTGAGCTCAAATGTGGATGTTGTCAGTTTTTTTTTTTTTTTTTAGGGAAAAAAGGCACAGACATCAATCAAGTATGTCAAAAACACAAATACTTTTGAAGATCTGCATTTACTTCTAGAAATAGAAATCTTGAGCAAATTTAGCAGTAACAAATATGGGCAACTAACTAGTCTATGATCTAAACCAAGATATAGTACCCTCCTGTATTTGTTGTAGACACATATTTTATGCGTGGTAATATTTATTTTTCCCATGTGTTGGAATATTTAGAAGAAGTTCTTCAGAAGAACAAAGTCCTCAAAATAGAGAACAATAACAGAAAAGTCAGTGTATCCAACAATCTGCAGGTACCTATTTTACCATGCAAGTAAAAGAACAAAGCTGTGGGTCAGGCATGGTGATTCCCCCAAAGGTTCTTTTATTGTTGAGAATTGGTTTTGCTATCCTGGGTTTTTTGTTATTCTAGATAAAGTTGAGAAGTTTCTATTTCTTTGAAGAATTGAGTTGGAATTTTGATGGGGATTGCATTGAATCTGTAGATTGCTTTTGGTAATCCATGAGCATGGGAGATCTTTCCAACTTCTGAGGTCTTCTTCAATTTCTTTCTTCAGAGACTTGAAGTTCTTGTAATACAGATCTTTTACTTGCTTGGTTATAGTTATGCCCAGATATTTTATGTTAGTTGTGATTATTGTGAAGGGTGTTGTTTTCCTAATTTCTTTCTCAGCCCATTTATCCTTTGAGTAGAAGAAAGCTATTGATTTGTTTGAATTAATTTTATATATAGCCACTTTGTTGAAGTTGGTTGACAGCTGTAGGAGTTCTCTGCTAGAAATTCTGGGATCTCTGATGTGTACCATTATATCTACAAATAGTTTTATCTTGACTTCATCCTTTTCAATTTGTATCCAGTTGAACCCTTTTTTTTTTTTTTTTTTTTTTTGCTTTGGCTAGAACTTCAAGTACTACATTGAATAAGTACGGAGAGTGGGCAACCTTGTCTTGTCCCTGACTTTAGTGGGATTACTTCCAGTTTCTCCCCATTTAATTTGATGTTGGTGCTGTTGGTTTCCTGCATATTGCTTTTATTATATTTAGGTATGGGCCTTGAATGCCTTATCTTTCCAAGACTTTTAACATGAAGGGGAGTTGTATATTGTCAAAGGCTTTCTCGCCATTGATATTCATAAGGGATATTGGTCTGAATTTCTCTTTGTTGGCTCATTGTATGATTTAGGTATCAACATAACTGAGGCTTCATAGAATGAATTAGGTAGTGTTCTTTCTGTTTCTATTTTGCAAAATAGTTTAAGAAGTATTGGTATTAGGTCTTCTGTGAAGATCTGATAGAATTCTGCATTAAAAACATCTGGCCCTGGCTTTTTTTTTTTTTTTTTTTTTTTTTTTTTTTTTTTTTTTTGGTTGGGAGACATTTAATGACTGCTTCTATTTCCTTATGGGTTATGGATTGTTTAGATAGCTTATCTGTTCCTGATATAACTTTGGTTTGTTGTATTTGTCTAGAAAGCCATCTATTTCATATAGATTTTTCAGTTTTGTTGAGTATAGGCTTTTGTAGTAGCATCAGACAACTTTTTTTTTTTTGGATTTCCTCGGTTTTAGTTGTTATATCTCCCTTTTCATTTCTGATTTTGTTAATTTGGATACTGTCTCCTTGCCCTTTAGTTAGTTTGGAAAATGGTTTATCTAGCTTGTTGATTTTCCCAAAGAACCAGCTTTTGGTTTTGTTGATTCTTTGTATCATTCTAGTTGTTTCTAATTGGTTGGTTTCAACCCTGAGTTTGACTATTTCCTGCCCTCTACTCCTCTTTGGTGTGTTTGCTTGTTTCTGTACTAGAACTTTCAAGTATGATGTTAAGTTGCTACTATGGAATCTCTGGATGAATCACCATCCCTGATCTCAAGCTGTACTACAGAGCAATTGTGACAAAAACAAACAAACAAACAAACAAACAAACAAACAAAAACATGGTATTGGTACAGAAACAGACAGGTAGATCAACGGAATAGAATTGAAGATGCAGAAATGAAACCCACATACCTATGGTCACTTGAACTTTGACAAAGAAGCAAAAACCATACAGTGGAAAAAAGAGAGCACTTTCAACAAATGGAAATGGCTCAACTGTAGAAGAATTCAAATTGATCCATTTGTATCTCCTTGTAAAAAGCTTAAGTTCAAGTGGATCAAAGACCTCTACATAAAACCAGATACACTGAATACAATACAAGAGAAAGTGGGAAAGAACCTTCAAAACAGGGGAAATTTTTCTGAACAGAACACAAATAGCTCAGGCTCTAAGATCAACAATTGACAAATGGGACCCCATGAAACCTAAAAGCTTCTGTAAGGCAAAGGACATTGTCAATAGGACCAAATGGCAACCTACAGATTGGGAAAAGATCTTTACCAACCCTACATATGATATAAGGCGAATATACAAAATATACAAAGATCTCAAGAAGTTAGACTTCAGAAAATCAAATAACCCAATTAAAAATGGGGTACAGAGTTAAACAGAGAATTTTCAAATGATGAATTTTGAATGGCCAAGAAGCACCTAAAGAAATGTTCAACATCCTTAGTCATCAGGGAAATGATAATCAAAATGATCCTGAGGTCTACCCCAATCAGAATGGCCAAGATAAAAATCTCAGGCAACAGCAGATGCTGGCAAGGATGTGGAGAAAGAGGAACACTCCTCCTTTTTCAGTGAAATTGCAAGCTCGTACAACCACTTTGGAAATCATTCTGGAGGTTCCTCCAAAAATTGGAAACTTTTCTATCTGAAGGTCTAGCTATACCACTATTGGGCATATACCAGAAGATGCTCCAATATCTAACAAAGACATGTGCTTTACTATGTTCATAGCAGCCTAATTTATAATAACCAGAATCTGGAAACAACCCAGATGTCCCTCAATGGAAGAATGGATACAGAAAATGTGGTACATTTACACGATGGAGTACTACTCAGCTATTAAAAAGGATGACTTCATGGCTTTTGCAGACAAATGGATGGAACAAGAAAATATCATCCTGAGTGAGATAACCCAAACCCAGAAGGACATACATGGTATGAACTCACTGATAAGTGGATAGTAGCCTAAAACTCAGAATACCCACTGTACAACTCACAGACTATTTGAAGCTTAATAAGAAGGAAGGTCAAAGTGTGGGTGCTCCAATTTCACTTAGAAGGGGGAACAAAATAATCACAGGAGGCATGGGGAAGGAAGGGCCTGACTGAGGGCGGCAAGGAGGGAAAGGCAGAAGGTTGGGGGAGGGGAGGGAAGGAAGGATGATCATGTATGGGGAATTAAAACAGGAGAAAAGTCCAGAGGGTCAGGAGAATAAATAGAACTATGTATCAGGGGAGGGGCACAGACCACTAGAAAATCCCAGATGCCAGGGATGCAAGAGGCTCCCAAGACCCAATGGGGTTGACATTAGCTGAAATATCCAACAGTGGGGAGATAGAACCTTAACAGAACACCTCCAATAGATAGACATGGCCCCCAGTTGAAGGATGGGGCCATCTACTCATTTCAAAATCATTTACCCAGAATTGTTGCTGTCTAAAGGAAACACAGGGACAAAAAGTGGAGCAGAGACTGAAGGAAAGGCCATCCAGTGACTGCCCCACCTTGGGATCCATTCCATCTGCAGATACTAAACCCTAACACTATTGCTGGTGTCAAGAAGTACTTACAGAGAGAAGCCTGGTATAGCTGTCCTCTGAGAGGTTCTACCAGTACCTGACCAATACAGATACAGATACTCACAGCCAGCCATCGGACTGAGCACAGGAACCCCAGTGGAGGAGTTGGGGGAAGGACTGAAGGAACTGAAGAGGATACAACCCCATAGGAAGAACAACAATATCAACTAACTAGACCCCCCCCCAGAGCTCCCATGGACGAAACCCACCAACCAAACAGTAAACATGAGTGAGTCCATGGCTTCCATTACATCTGTAGCAAAGGATAGCCTTGTCTGGCATCAGTGGGAGGAGAGGAGCTTGGTCCTGTAGAGGATTGATGACCCCGTGAAGGGGGATGTTAGATGGTTGAGATGGGAGTGGGTGGGAGGGTGGGGGAGCACCCTCTTAGAGGCAAAGTGGAGGAGGGATGGAGTTTTCAAAAGGGAGACTGGGAAGGGGAACAATATTTGAAATGTAAATACATTAAATAATTAATAAAAAGAACCATACACATGCATAAGGAAATTGTAAGGGACTTTTTATTTCTAACAAACAAACAAACAAACAAACATCAATAACAACAAAACCAAGGGAAAACAGCAAACAAAACTCAGCAAAGATGCTGCACAAAAAGAAGTGCACTGGGCTGACAGTAACAAACTCCTAACAAAAGTCAACAATTTCCTGCCAAAGAAGTATGCCATGGGCCCCAGGATGTGGGTAAGACAAGTGTGTTCCTGTGGTAATCATTTCCCAAACAAGAAATATAGTTAGAAACACAGAGCTTGGTTCAGTTGTGGCCTAACAAGTCTCCTGATTTATGAGAAAAAGAACAGAGTACACTAAACTGTTTTGAGGAACAAGTACTGAGTTGTGAATCAGCTAAAGCTGTCAGATGGTTCAGCTTTAGTCAGACAGCAATGGTTTCTTAATTGATGATGGAAAGAAATAGCTTAACATAGTTTGATATTTATCAAAAACATCTTTTCTCACTGGACTTTACTATACACACACACACACACACACACACACACGCACACACACACACTAGTTGTGGTGAGGGTAGTATTCCACAGCCACAGTAAATAAAAATCTATATGTAGCTCTTAAGGTTTTAGTCAGTTAAAAAATAAATAATAATCCTATCAAGGATATAAATACACTGTCATTTCATTAGAACAAGATGGGCGTGGTGCGTGCCTTTAATCCCAGCACTTGGGAGGCAGAGGCAGGTGAATTTCTGAGTTCAAGGCCAGCCTGGTCTACAGAGTGAGCTCCAGGACAGCCAGGGCTACAGAGAGAAACCCTGTCTCGGAAAAACAAACAAACAAACAAACAAACAAACAAACACCTATAAGGTTGCAGACCCCTTTAGCTCCTCCATTGGGGGCACTGTGATCCATCCAATAGCTGACTGTGAGCATCCACTTCTGTGTTTGCTAGGCCCTGGCATAGCCTCACAAGAGACAGCTATATCTGGGTCCTTTCAGCAAAATCTTGGTAGTGTATGCAATGGTTTCAGCGTTTGGAGGCTGATCAGGGGATTGGGGGGAGGAGAAATGGGGGACTTTTGGGATAGTATTGGAAATGTAAAATGAAGAAAATACCTAATTAAAAAAAGGAAAAAAAAAACAAGCAACAAAACAAAACAACAAAAAAAAAGAAAGGAAGAAAGAAAGGAAGGAAGGAAGGAAGGAAGGAAGGAAGGAAGGAAAGAAGGAAGAAGGAAGGAAGGAAGGAAGGAAGGAAAGAAAGAAAGAAAGAAAGAAAGAAAGAAAGAAAGAAAGAAAGAAAGAAAGAAAGAAAGAAAGAGACAAGATGTACATTTGGTTCCCCATAAGCATGTATAGTTTTCTTAACTTTACTGCAGTCTTAAATTCCTTGGATATCTACACGTCAGTGTTGTTTTGCCCACTGCCCTGGTCATTGCCATGAACTCCTTTTATGTGTCCATCCTCATAATTAATGCCTATCATCTATTCAATGACTGTCAGTGATGCACTAATCCCCTTTCATTCATTCCTATTTTCATTGTGTATTTGCTAACCTAGAAGCTAGCGATACTTGAAACCATAAGTGTTCCCATTCTGCACTCCATGGCTGTACCATTTTACCCAGAATCTGCATTCAAGAACACTGCTTTTATATCTTCAATTCTATGGGTGAAATGAAGTGTGACGGGGAGAGTTGGGGGATAAAATTAGTATGTATTGCTTTAATCTAATGCATAGTCCATTGGGCTACATATTTAACCTTTACCATCTAAAATGAACTTAATAAAGACAAAATAAGTTCATCAACAGCATCAGCATCATTACTTCATAAATTGAGGTATCAAATGTCTCCAGTGCTTAGAGATTAGAGACCAGAGGTCTACAGTTAGTTGTGAATAAAGTCCACTGTTTAATCCCAAAGGTTTCTGAATAACTTTCTAACAGGGAGGTGGTATTTCCATTTCCTTAAAACATTAGTGATTTCTTTGTTCTGAACTCTTAATATAAATATAACATAAAGTGGTATAAACCACATGTATTGTATACTTATATCAAATTATCATATTTATTTCATAAATATGTATAATTTAAATGTAAAATAACATTGAACTGAAAAAGTATACAGACTATGCAATTTTCATCCAAACTTTTATTATTTGAATAAAATACTATATGAATTTATGCCACTCTAAACCATAACCACTTTCTTTTCCATTTTTCCTATGAAACAATATACAATTGAGCTAACTTACTTTGAAAATTATCTTTTAACAATTGTTTTTGAAACAAAGGTAGACAGCTCATGAAAGAAAAATTCTAGCAAGGCATTCTTCTGACCCCTGCTTGCTCAATATATCACACTTAATTACTTTTAGACTGATCTAATATTACCATGAGCAACAAATAATAATGATGAGTACTCTAAGCAGGCAAAACTCAGTCATGTACATGAATTAACCCAGGAGAGAGTGTAAATGTAAATGTCTATTTTCATTAATAGGAGTTAAATAAAATGCCACAAATTAGCATTAAGAAAAAGAATTTATTATGATTTGTTCACCCAAATTATTACATATTAGTATGTACCTTATAATCTTCATAATCTTTGCTATCGAGTAAGTTCCTTTTCTTCACTTCTGCACGGTGATCCTCAGTGGGTTCTGTTTGTCCATGTGTAAGAGAAGTCTGTTCATATATGGGAATTCCACTAAAAAACAGTTCTTTCCAATCGTGCATCATCTTATGTGGAATAAGACTATTGAGACAAAAAGAATAAAGGAAGTGATCAATGAATAGTTCAGTGAAATACACACCTTACCTTAATCATTGGTCTTATGCTATATTTATATAGGTGACTGCCCTTAATTTGACTTAAACAGAAATGGTTATTTCAAACAATTTTAAGGATTATCACGTGTACAATGCCAGAATTACCAATATACATTAAACTTTTCTGTTACATGATAGGCACATAAGTAAACTGTTACCTTAAAGGAGCCTTGGCACCCATTTACTCTAGTCATTGCTTACAGGAGTAGAACGTTTGGCCATTTAAACCATGTCTTATGGTTGCAGTCATTTGCTACCAAAGGTGGGAATTAAGCCTTGGTTTTGGGGTCATGCTCATTGTTTTAGATAAACTGTTCTCTTAGAGCATGGACGGTAAGAATGGTTTGAAGAGCCAATAATACTAAGCAACATTTAATTCCAGATATTTTATGAGATACAAGAGCGATGCAATTCCTAGCCTCCGATAGCCAGCTCTGGGAAAAAGGAATTACGTAAATAAGAGGTTCAGCTGAGGATTATACAATGGGGGAAAGTAACAGTTTGACTTGACCCAATTTGTTGGTTTGAGAAGAAGCCTCGTTGAGGAAATGTCTGCTGGGCTGAAGCCTAGAGAAGGTACTCAGGACAGAGTGACCAGAAAACACCCTGGAGGGAGCAAAATGGGTGAGAGAGAGAGGCTGGCATGACTCCGACCGTGTCGCTAAAAGAAAAACAAACAAAATGGCTCATCTAGAGTTTGAAATCACAATTCAAAAATAAATGTATTTACAACATGGATGGATCTTGAAGAAATGCTACGTGAATAACCTTGATACAAAAGCACAGATACTTTATGCTTCCGTGAGTAGAATTTGCCTAGAAATGGTGTATTAGAGGATGTAAGTTAAAATAGAGACACTCAGGGGCTGGTAGAAGGGTTGTGGGGATCTGTTGATCATTGAGAACAGATGTAGAAACCTTTCTTGTTTAAAAGGCATGTGGTCGGTCAGTCAAATGTCTTGAAGAATCAGTTCTCATCCTATGCAGGCTTCGATTCTCTTTTCTCACTCCCTCACTTACCAGAGTGGAAAGCTAAAATCACCCGAGTTCCTTCTTGCAGTATTTTAACACTTTTCCTGAGGATTTCAGTATGACGTCTGCGGATGTTCTCTGGCTTTGTAATCACAATCCATTAAATTCCTCCACGTTATTTCACTCACAGAAAGACAAGACAAAAGGAAAAGAAAAGAAACACACACACACACACACACACACACACACACAGCTATCTGGCCTTACTGTCATTTTTCTCACACTCAAGGATGCAATGACAACACCAGACAAATGACTAAGGCAGAGATGCTTTATAAAGCTGCTTCTCTAGTCTCTAAGAATATTGATAACCTCTCAAGACTCCAGCCTCACACTCTTCCCCACTAGATCTGCTGAGGTTCCAGAGAACGAAAACCACTTGCAGTGGCTTCTGACCTGAATGTTCCTCTTTTCTCTTAACTGTAATATTCTCTCTCCTCTCTCTCTCTCCTCTCTCTCTCTCTCCTTCTCTCTCTCTCTCTCGAAAAATATATTTTAGTAATCACTAGAGAATTTCATACAATATACTGATCATTGTTACACCCCATATCTCTCCTGTTATATTTCTCCTACAACTCCTTCTCTAGACCATCACTCCCCATCTTATCTTAGCTACCATCCCTCATCAAAGAAGTTCCTCTTTATAGCAGGTGGAAACCATCACAGAATACCATACTAAAGGCAATACCAAGTTAAAAGCCCAATAGATATATCTTTATTACAACTCAGGCATCCTCAATATATTTCATGGTATGGATGTACCACAATTTAACCATGACTTCCTGAATGACATATGGATAGCTATCCATTTTAAATTATTACTGTATGGATTCTTGGAAGCATATATGCATAGGCTTCTGTGTCAGTATACATCTGAAGAGTTTTAGGAGAAATATCTGTATGGAAGTTGTACATTATGCTTTTTAAGAAACTGCCCTGCTCTTTTCCACATGGGATCCCCCAGATTTTACCCTTACTAATAGTGAGCAAGTGATTTTCTACATGTAAGTGCCAGAGGCATTTGCTGTCATTTTCCCTCATTTCAGACATTCTGATAATGACCTCTCACTGTGAGCTGTGTTGAAATTTCTCTAATGTCTAATGAGGTTGTACATTTTGTATGTATTGTTCAATATTATGTTTTTTCTTTCTTTGATGTATTTTCTAGTTTGGATTGACATTGTTTTATTTCTTTTCTGGTAAAAATTTTGTGTATTTCTTTCAGTTTTTAAAAATTATCTATTCTTTTCATGTTTTGTTAAATGAATACAGTGTATGTAGCTCAAAACCAACTCACCCCATACTCAAACTCATCGTGAATCTCTGCCCTCAAATTGTCCTCCCAAGTTCATTTCCTCTCCTCCTCCTCTTTCTCCTCCTCTTCCTCTTCCTCCTCCTCTTTTTCCTCCTCCTCCTCTTCCTCTCTTGTTTTTCTTTTTCTTCATAATCCACTGTCCTTATGCACACGGATAAAGGTTCAGCAGCTAGAGCATGGACAACCTACCCATGGGCATTGCTACTGAAACACCCTGCCTGAGGTTTCACCACTAAATGAGGTGCTTATTCCCATATGGTGTCTGCTGTAGGCTGGGAAGCCAGTAGTTTCTCTTCTGGTCAATTTAGGGAACACACATGTGAGCTACCATTCCTCTGCTCACGCGGCACTCTGATTCTTATAGTCTTTTTCAATGGGGTTGTTTAATTTTGTAAGAGTCCATTTTTTGACTTCTATCTTTTGTACAGAAAATGTTTTTTATTGTAATGGAGTACAGGTTGTCATGGTTTTCTCTTAAATCATGATTTTGATATCAAGTCTAAGGCTTTTTTGTCTATACATAGGTCAACTGAACATTTCTTTCACATGAAATATTTTATACTCTTTTACATTTCCACCTAGGACTTATTTTCATTGAATTTGTATATATTATGTGATAAGAAGTTCTCCTGCCTGTGATTATCCAGTTGTATCAGTATTATTTCCTACCATGGCTGTCTTTCTCTCATCAAATTACTTTAGAAAAATCACATGAGTGGTTTTGTAGTAATCTGTATTTGGGCTTCTCTAGTCTGATCAATTGATCTGTGTGTGAGCCCTTCTATCGACAGCTCATATTCCTCATTACTTCATTATTCTGTCAAATTCATTCTTTTCTGGTAACTTTATTTCCATATGAATGGAATAATAGTTCAGCTATATTTACAAAAAAAGGAGGTAATAGTGGCTTCATAAGGTGAATTGGAATTGTGGTCATTTTTTCTTCTCTGCAAGGCGTGTGTATAATTGTTTTGGAAATGAAGTTTAACTGTTATTTCTTCAAATGTTTGAGAGAAATCTTCAATAGTAATATCTGAACCTGAAAAGTCTTTTTGAAGATTTTTAAAATTACTAATTCAATTTCCTTAAGCGTTAAAGGCTTATATAAATTCAAGTACTTATTGAGCCTGCCAAATTTTATATAGGTGCTTTGTGGCATTTCTGTTTCTGAGAAATTATCTCATGTCTTCAGATAGCAAGTGAAGTGAGCTCAGTCATACACAGCATTGTCTCTTATCCTTTTGGTCCTTCATGGCTCAGAGTTTGTTTGTTTGTTTGTTTGTTTGTTTGTTTGTTTAATTTATTTTCAAGACAGGGTTTCTCTGTATAGCCCTGGCTGTTCTGGAACTCACTTTGTAGACCAGACTGGCCTTGAACTCAGAAATCTGCCTGCCTCTGCCTCCCGAGCGCCACCACTGCCCGCCCAGAGTTTATTTATTACTACCTTCCTCTTCACTGTTTATTTATCCCCCCTTAGTTTAGATTCCTCAGGTGGCAGTGGTAATGACATGAAGCTTATTATTCTTTTGAAAGAATTGGAGTATTTTACTGTAAATTTTTGCCAACACTGTTCTTTCTGTATCCCACAAGATTTCCTGTGTTGTATTTTCATTTCATCTTGTTCAATACATATTTGTATTTCCCTTAAGTCTTCCTGTTAGATCTGAGGGTTATTTATTTAGAAATGAGTTTTTAATTTCCAAGGGTTTGGAGTTTTTCTTCTCATCTTTTATTTGTTGATAATGTCATACAAAGAGTTTTGACCACATTCACTCCATCCCTAACACCTCTCAGCCTTCCCAACATTTGTGTTCTTTTTGATTTTCACCCTTATGTACAGTTTGTGCTGCCTGTACATATTCACTGGCGTGTGGCCGTCTGCTGACACATGAGTGACCTACACTGGTTTCTTTTTCGATTCCACTCCTCAAGGACCACACTCCATAAGTGTTTTAAAGTTGTTGAGGTTTGTTCCTGGTCAGGATTCTCTAGGGGAACATAACTGATGTTATTTCTGGTGATTTCCCTTGCTCTACAGTCTATTTTGTCTGATACTAATATAAAATCTTCTGCTTTATCTTGATTAATATGTCCAGTTTATATATCCTTATTTTTTTTACCTCTAATCAGCCTATATCATTGTATTAGAAATTAATTTCTTATAGATTAAAAGTTTGGTAATATTTTTATTCCCCATCACTGTTTTTAATTGGCATATTTAGAGATGAAATTATTATATGAATGTGAAGTCTATTAATTCGTATTTCATAGAGTTCTAATTCTTTGCTTGTTTCTTTCCCTGTTTATTATGGATTAAATGATTATTTTTGCAGATCATTTTTAATCTATCTGTAACATATCCTGTAGAGGTTACTTAGTGTGTATAACAAACATTATACTGTTCATATACAATTCATACATCTACTAGCATCATTTTACTGCTGACAAAACCAACCAACCAACCAACCAACCAACCAAAACACCAAATCAAAGAAACATGACCTTTCTCTGTTTCTTTATGTTCATCAGCTTGTAATGACAGGCGTCCTGTGTGCACATTGAGAAGTATACTTCACAGTGGTACAGTGCCCTTCAGATCTCCAGGTAACATGCCTTCTAAGGAAGAGAAGGGAATCCTCTTCTCACCTGTCCTGTTGTTTACTGCTTCTTTCTTCGCTTTGCCTAGTACTAATTTTCTTTTATAGAAGGACTTTCTTCCTAGTATGAAAACATCTTTTAGCCACCCACTGGAGAGGAGGCCAGCTGCCGGCAAATGCTCTAGGTAACCATGACTTAACACTGCCTATTTCTCCCTCTGTTATGGGAGGCTTCTTTAAAGCACTTATACATTTATTTTCAATTTTATTTTGGAGCAGTTTGTCTGCATGTATGTTTGTTCACCATACGTGTGGCTGGATACTACAGAGGTTACGAAAGGACACCAAATTTCATAGAACTGGTGTAATAGATAGTATGACTCACTCTTTGGATGCTAGGGGTTGGACCTGGGTCCTCTGTAAGAGCAAACAATGGTTTTACATTCTAAGCCATGGCTCCAGGCTCCCTTGATGGGCATTTTAGCTGAGTATATGATGCTGGGTTGAGAGTTCATTGCACTGACACTTCTGGATTCTCTGGATTATGGGAAGAAATCATCAGTCATTTGAAATACTTTGCTCTTGAGGTGTTTCTCTGGGGGCTTTCATGGTGCCCTCTTTCCAAAAATTTCACAAATTTAATTATGATATGCCTTTCTATGAACTTATTTGGAGTTTGTTTAATTCTTGAATCTGTAGATTGGTGAGTGTTGGCGAAGTTAGATAAATTTTCAGATATTATTGTTTTGAGCACTATCCCACTCCATTTATTTTCCATTTCCAGGACTGAAATACTATGTGTAATAGCTTGCATCTATCGTTATTTTAATATCCTATGGCTTGAGAGCTTGGTTATCAAATTGTGGCAGTATCTCATGGAGTGGAAGGAGCACTTAGGTGGTAGGGGCCTGGTAGGAAGTTAGGTCATGAGAGAACACTGGAACTCTAGCATCTCTCTTTCAGTTCCTTGTTGCCAGCAGACAACGGGCTTCTCTACCACATACTTCCCTTTCTACCTTGCACAGCCTAAAAGGAACAAGGTCAAACAATCATAAAATAAAACTTTTGAAACAAGGGTCAAAAGTAGAGGTTTCACCCTCATAAGGTATTCTGTCTCAATATTCTGAGCAGTGATAGAAGACAGATATGACAGTGGTAACTAGCTCCAGGACTGAACTCTGTTTATTTTTAAACCTACAGTCTGTTATTTACCTTGGGCAATTTACATTAGTCTGTCTCGTATTCACTGTGTCTTCTCTCTGTCCATGTTGTCCTGCTCTTGTGCTCGACCACTGAGCTCTTATTTTGGGTACTGTACTTTTAAATTATAAAATTTCTATTTAATAGTCATTTTTATTGCATCTCCATTCTGCGACTACATTTTCACATTTGTTTCAAGCAGCTTATAATTGTTCGCTGAGGCCCTTTGCCATGGCTGCTTAAAAACCTTAATTAGATAATTTCAAGACCTCTGTCATCTAAGTGTTGACATCTGCACTCATTTTCGAGGGTTGTTATAACAATCTACCACAAACTGGGTGGGGGAAAAGAATAGTAATTGGTTGTTCCACATAGTGTTGAAAGCTGGAATTTTTAATTCAAGATGTTGGTTAGCCCAGGTATCTTCTGAAAACCATGTTAAATCCTCTTTTACCTTTTCTTTTCTTTTTTTTTTTTTTTTTTTTTTGATGATATACTGGAAATATCACATGCTGCCTCTGTGGTAACATAGGGTCTTGCTGTGTATCTCAACTCTCTCTTACAATGATACCAGTTACACTGAATTATACATCTCACCATAATCTATCATATCTGTAATATTTCTGCTTCCAAACAAGATCACATTTATGGAGAATGCAGTTCAGTATACAACAGCATTATCCATTGTCTTTTCACTTTCTGTTTATGCTCTTTCTGGTTCTTGACATGATGGCCAACAATGACTTCTTTTTTGTCATAGCTTAGAATATTTTGCATCTCAATTTTGTTTGATTATTTTTGACAATGTTCTGGCAAAGGAGAGTGGAAATACTGTCTTGTTACTGGCAAGTAACAAGCCCCTAAGTGCCTCCCATGAGACATAAGGAATCAATGAATCACATTGCCACTTTTGGGAGGAGGTAGGAATTTTGCTTTCACGGAGTTTTCATCAGATCTACTGTAGAGACATTTGTATGTCTGGGGAATGTTTCTACTAGGTCTCCTCCAACAAGGTCACAGAAGACTGCAAATGTTTTCTGCCATGCTCAGCTGGGGACAAAAATCCATGCCTCCTGCTGGACCTCCCTGCTATCATCCTGATGAAAGATGTTACATTGCAAGGGTAGATGAGGGTTCCTACCCTTGTTGGCATGAGGAGAGGTGAGGCTACAATTTTACCTGTGGAATTTAGGTTGAAAACAGCCATTATTAGTTAAAAAGTTTTATTCTGCTAGCTTATATCTTTACTGGAGAATCAATACCATTAATGTGCCTAAAATCAAAAAGTCCAGGTCTTGTTTAGGAAATTTGAAGCCAAAATAAAATCCATGGGGGTCATTACTGCACAATCTGTTAGATCTGAGTGATCAGCCATCTCACTTTTCTCCATGTTTTCCTACCCTTCCCATGTGTGATTAAAAAGTAGGTGGTCTAAGTGTATTTAGTGGGAGGAGTAGGGATAAGTATATTTATTCTGCTATTCCCAAATAGAACTCAATTTGCAGTTGTGTCATAAAATGATGAACCTTTATTTGCTTATGGAGCTCCATGTCCAATTATGTGTATTTCTCCTTTCACATCTGATTTATCTCACTGTTTAATATTAAATTTTTTGGTCCTTATAATCCATTATTAGCTACTCTAATGGATTATGTCACTTTTCTCTTTGCTTCATTTATCACTTCTGCATACTTTTCATTGATGTTCTGCTTGAAATGTCAGAACATTTGAATTTATAACTTATAACATATGTAGTTCTATTACATAAAATACAATTTATAATATAACTTATAAGGGTATTATATTAAAACATTGCTTTTTAATTCCTTCATTTTTGAGTCAGTATAATTTATTTTCAGTTCAGTAGGTGTAACATATTTCTAACTCCAAAACAATGTCACTACGTGATTACATTTAATAAATGATAATTGTTACCTTGACAAGTGACAATTTAGACACTACCTGTGAATAGATGAAGATATGTCTTTACCCCAAATAATGCCAGATGTAATCCTTTTCAACCCTCCGCTTCTGATTCTCTATTCATACAATCTGCTCTGCCTATGTGATTGTGTCTGCTTTCCCTATCAATTCTGTCTCCTTTGCTTATCGATTGTGTCTGCTTTGTCTATAGATTGCCCATAGATTGTGTCTCCTTTGCCTGTCAATTGTGTCTGCTCTGCCTATCAATTGTGTGTGTTTGCTTTGCCTATTGATTGTGTCTGCTTTGCCTATCAATTGTGTCTGCTGTGCCTTTCGAGTATGTGTTTCTGCTTTGCGCTTACACCACTCTCACTCCTGCAGTGACGTTGTTGAGTTAATCATGCAAAGTGATACTTACTTATTTGTCAGCAACCTATAGTCTGCCACCTTCGTGCACAAATCTAGCATTTGATCCAAAATCTCTGCACATATCCCATAATGCTTCTTATAACGCTGTTGGGCTCTTTCCACAGAGATCTTTTCATGAATTTCCTTCTCCCTCAAGGTTTGTTCTGCAAAATCAATCTTGGCTTGTTTGGCAAGAGCCTAAGAAAGCAAGAATGAACTTTAAGTCACTATTGTTATGCCATTATTCATATGAAGATAATAGCATGCCAAAAATATTTAAATAGAATAAAATCCCCCTTTATATCAGGATTTAATTAATTAAGAATCAGTTCTCACTCCTTAATACTCTAAGTATTGCGTATGACAGCAAAGACAGTGCTAGAGAGACGCCAACAAAACACTATAGTGGAAAGTGGTATAGATGGTAAAAGATCACAGAGAAATACGTTAGTCCGGGTCAGATGGCAAGCATAGCTGACTGATGCTTAAACACTCGGTGACCAGGGCCCCTCCACCAGGAACATGCGCTATGACCACTGGATTTCCTGTTTCAGTATTAACTTGTGGACTGACTATATATGTGACTGATAGTTACTTGGTTATAGTGCCTTGAGATAACATACTTAACACATTCAAGTATGCTAAACCCCTTACAGCCTTAGCCTTTATAAAAGGATGACGTTCATTCATAGAAATGTCTATTCATAGAAACAGAAAGTAGTTAAATATGTAAATATCTTATCACCACTGTCTAGTGGATTGCAATTACTTTGTTTAACTTGTTCTTCACACAACACAAGGGCTAACCAAACCGAGAGTAACACGTTGCTTAAAGGGATTCCTCTCAGAAAACTCTACCAGCTGCTTCAGAAAGCATGCCATGTGCTAAGCTGCTTCACAAATACCATCTAACTCCTGTAACTTAACTCTTGTAACTTAGAAATAAGTGTAATTTTTGCAGGAACTGTCTTCAAATTTAAGCCCCAACTTGTGTGCAGAATTAAAGTTCAAGCATTTAAGAATCCCAACAAATTATTTATTCCATGCCCAGTTTTAATTTCTTCAAAGGAGGGATGTTAACAATTTTATTGTACCCAGAAAAATTAACTGAACAATTTCATCTGAATAAGTAGTTCTTAATACTGCTAATAAATTATAAGACTGAAGAAAATGGATTGTGATGTGAAGGCCATCATTTGTCTTACGGTGGCTGTCTTATTTTGCATGTTTGCTTTTAATTTCATTGGGTTGGAGGACCTCTAAGATCAGTCCGGTGTATTCGGACGATTCAGGAATGGCACTAGCCTCTTTCATTGCTGCCTTGTTTCACTTGGTAACCCTGCCGAGTGAGTAGAGGTGAGACAAGGAGCATTATGTCATGGTTTCACGATATCAAGAGGAGCTCAGACATGGAAGAAACTTGGCAGATGAGAATTTATGGTGACAATGACACCAAAATTGCTGAAGCTGGTTTGCCACAGGAACCAACACTCTGAAGGAAATGATGTAAGCTCCCTAGCAGCAACAGAACAGTTTCCACCCTGGCTGCTGGTTGTGCTGGTGCTGACTCCTGGTTCCCTCATCCTCCTTCATGCTTGCCTGCCTAGCTGCCTTCTTGCCTCCCTCCCTCCCTCTCTTCCTTCCCTCCCTCCTCCTCTCCCTGCATCCATCCATCAATCCCCCCTCGCTCTGATCCTTCCCTCTCTCGTCTGACTTCCTCTGTATCTCTCTTCCTCTTTTCCATCTGCCTACTTGGCCTCCCTAATATATCTTAACTCTGCCGTTAGCTCTGTGCTAGTCACCGTACAGTCTTATCATATCAACGTATGCAGCAGCCCGAAAGGAAGAAAGAGGAAATATAAGTCTGTGGATATTGTAATTCTTAATAGTGATGAGATTGGGCTACAGAGACCTACAGGAAGGCTCTGATCCTAACACTTTTGACTTTTAAACTATTGGTTTCTCTTTACATATGTGTAAGACTTACAGATAGTGTTCCTCTGTGGTTTTTGTAATAGTTTTATATGCATATAATGAGAATAGTGCAATTGTGCTTTGAAGCAAATGCTCAGAAATTTGTGATTAATTATTATTCAGAGCAGTAGGTGGCACCAAAATTTAAAATCAAGAACTACTGGTCTGGATGAAATGTGCTTCATCATGGTGTATCATAGAAGGAGCCAATAAGAGCTGGCCATGCCTGTATTTACCGAAAGAGCTCTCCTGTCCAGGCTCATTTAAGAGTTTTTTTTGTTTTGTTTTTGTTTTTTGTTTGTTTGTTTGTTTTTGTTTTTTTGACAGCACATGCAAGCTACCTAAAATGTTGAGCTCCATGTCTCTGTAATCAAGTTTAATAAACTGATAAGTATGAGTTCCCCAATGGGAAAGAGCCAAAAATCGAGTCAAGAAATCCATTGATTAAACAAACCTATTTTGTTACAGGAAAGCATACACAGGAAATTCAGGAGAAATATGATATAGGAAATGAGTAACACATTGGATATTTTGTTTTTTGTGTTTCAAAATAATATCCTAGTAGCATAGAACATACCCAGGAGACAGATCTTGGCTTCTAGGCACTGTTCTCATTGACAATAAACTACAATATCTCTGCCTTTCCATGGATTATTATAGTTTAGAGAAAGGAGCATTGCAATATAATATAGGCCTGTGAAGTTGTATTATACCAAAGAGTAATGAATTGTTTATTTAAAACGAATTCTTTCTTATTGAAAGAAAGCTTCTTCAAAGGTCTTGTTCTGCCTCAGAATAGTCTCCTAAAATAGCTCACACTAGTAACTTTAGAGATAGGCAAGTCCATTGGGTGTCTGGGGTAAAGACATTAATTTCAGGACATGAAAATTAGATGATCATCATCAGCCTTCTGTCAGCAAAACTATATCTGAAGAAATTGAAGAGATGTATTTTAGGTATTCAAGGAAAATAGAGATGAACCAAGTATTTCAAACTGACAAGCACGAACAGAGACACACACTATCATCAATATCTGAGAACTCTGTGAATATTAATACTGAAGAGTGTTTCCTGAGGAATCATTTGGAATTAGAACTAAAAAAGCAAGCAAAACTGGTGGGCAACAAGTGAACACAGAACTGGTTGCAAACATTCAATGCTTAGAATCAAGGCAGCTCATGGAGTATACACTATGCAGGGGCTGCCTCCTACCCTGCCAGTTAGAAACTGGTGACCAAATAGGATTTTTAATGGAGATTTTATTTACCGCTTCTCTATCAAGAGCATCCTGGAAATCCTTAAGTCGTCTTTCTTCAAATTGTTTCTCTCGGAAAATTCTATTTTGCCACAAAACTTCCTTCTCGTGGCGAACATGCATGAGCTGCACAGCAATCCTGCGCTCCTGCTGGGACTGGCGCATGAGCCGGTGAATGAGCTGCTCTTCCCGATAGGCCTCCTGTGAACATCAGCACAAGGGCCAATGATGTGCCAAAGTCAAGCTCATATTACCCAGTGGCTCAGAAGTCAGTTCGCAAATGTGAGGAAGACATAATCGTCATTTAAGTCTACTTTTGTCCTTTGATTTAACTTTGAACAGAACACTCACACACACACACACACACACACACACACACACACACACACACACTATTTAACCATAGAGACTTAATAGTAGATCTTTCTAGAAACTTTATGGTATAGAAACTTGCAATTGCTTCAAATAAGTTGTTAATTCCTCTAAAATTTAATGAAAACAAATTATGTGAGGTTTCAAAAAAGCAATGCAATTCTCAATTTAAAAGTATGTTTCCGGAAGTTTGGAAATTAGGTATATGCACGTCATTGTAACTACTTTTAGAAAGATGATTTGGGTAAATAAGGAACTGGCGTCTTTCTTGTGCAATAAATCAAAACCTAAGTTGGAACAATGGGATGGCTGGGTAAATGCTTTGTTAAGTTTCAGTTTGAAGAACTATAAGAACCTTCACATGAAAGCTAAGTGGGAAAGATTTTGTTGTTGTTGTTGTTGTTGTTGTTATTGTTGTTGTTGTATTATAAAAGTAACTCATGCCTCAGAAACTAAGACACCAGCTTTCCCACTTGCTCAGGTAACTTTTAACCAGTTCCATAACTGACTGTTTTGGAGGGATGGGCCACAGTACTATTTAAGAATAACTGAGTAGCTCAGGGTCATTGAGCTACTAATGAGGGTGCTTTGAAAATTGACAAGTAGGGATTTTGGTTTTTGTGATGTGAGAATTTATCTATGAGATCCGACTCAGAGTGACAGACGACAGGTATATAAAATACTTGCTTGTATAAACACAAGGCCATGTATTCTGAAGTTGTAGGCAATGTTCATGTAAACTAACATCACAGAGCTCACCTCCTGTGCTTCATGGGCCATTAGCTGATCCATCAACAATCTGCGTCGTCTTTTTTCCCTTTGCTCGCGTGCGAAAGCGTCTTCTTCTAGGCGTTTCTGGATCTTTTTAATGTAGTCATCATCTGAATAAGTGTTGAGCAGTTCTGCAGTTGTCTGGTCTGTTGTTTCTAAAGAAGTCTTGGATACACTAAAGGTAACAGATTCTTGTTAGATTTTAACACAGTGTGATCACATGTCCCTTCTTTGAAATATTAAAGACTCCTGGAGAAAGCTGCTCTGAATTCTTTGTTAATTTGTGAGTACAAGCATTGGATAAATGTGGAAGCTGTAGCTTATTGCTGATTCCAGTTTCTTTATGTCACTTTTAGATCTGTCCCTCTGAGATCCTTAGCATAGCTTCTTTTTTTCCTTAAGCTTATCTCTTCTCAGATCTCATGCTCTGCCATCTAAATAGAGGCTGGCTTCTCTCCTGCATCTTTCCACTGGCCTCTAGTTTCTCCTGTTTTAAGTCAATAGTAGGTAAACTGTAGATAATCTAATGTCAGGGCAGATGCCTCATGACAATATACTAGATATGGAGAACACAGTTCCTCTGTGGATGGTCCCATCTACAGCTACTCTGTTCTCCCTCACAATGGTGCAGGCTACTCTAGGTCCTCCCAAATGGGCATATGGCTTCCTAGGGCAGTGTCCCAGTCTTTGCTAGGAACTTAGCAGCTGAAAGTTGGCCCTACCTTCCATGACTCAGCAGAGGTCTGACCTTGCATCAGCACAGGTCTTCCCAAAAGATGAGCACCAAAGTTCAGTGAAATAAATGGTCCCTCAGCATGAAATTCATAGCCCTTTGAAATTTATCATTAAAAATGAAAGAAACATTTTGTGTGTGTAGCAACTGAATAATCAATTCTCATCTGCATGTCTTTAAGTAGCCATTAGAATGGCACAGTAGAGCTGTATAAAATATATAATAATGATACTTGCCAAGGAATAATGAGTTTATGTTATGAATTATCATTTTTACATTTTCACTAGCACATTTAATTTAGACTATAAGAGAATTTATTTCAAAAAACAAAAATGCATGTTACTAATGTGTCATAACTAAACAGTCATCAATGTTTACATAGGCAGAAGTCCTTCTACAAAAGCAAGTTTTGTGTGAGATTCATACATAGTTGTCACATAGATCCTATGAGATTCTAGATCATAATTTGTAGGCTTGTTGCTCCCAGATAAATTTTGAACTCATGAGACATTCTTTTCTTGTTCTCTGCACAGTTTGTGGGCTAAATTTCAATAATATTTTCAATAACAAGAACATTATTATATTTATATCAATATTTTATTTATTAAATAATATATTAAATGTTCATTTTAATTAATTTTATTTTAAATAATAAATGTTAATCTTTATCAAATACCAGTTATTAAATATTAAAATATCATTTATTTTTATTGGTTATTTTATTTATTTACATTTCAAATGTTATCCCCATCCCAGTTTCTCCTCCACAATCCCCCTTATCCTCCCTCCCCCTGTCTCTATGAGAGTGCTATGCCACCTGCCTACCCGCTCCTGCCTCAGCGCCCTAGTGTTCCCCTATCCTTGATCATCAAGCCTCCATAGGATCAAGGGGCTCCCCTCTCAGGGATGCCAGATAATCCTCTGCTACATATCTAGCTGGAGCTATGGGTATCCCTGTGTACTCTTTGGTTGGTGGTTTAGTCCCTGGGAGCTTTGGGGAGGGGGGTCTCGTTGGCTGATATTGTGGTCTTCCTACGAAGTTACAAACCCCTCCAGCTCCTACATTCCTTCCTCTAACTTCTCCATTGTGGTCCCCACACTCAGTCCAATGTTTGACTGTGTATATCTGCATCTGTATTGGCCTGGCTCTGGCAGAACCTCTCAGGGGACAGCTATACCAGGCTTTTGTCAGCAAGCAATTTTTGGCATCAGCAATAATGTCTGGGTTTGGTGTCAGAAGATGGGATGGATGCCTAGGTGGGGAAGTCCCTGGATGGCCTTTCCTTCAGTTTCTGCTCCACTCTTTGTCACTGAGTTTCCTTTTGACAAGAGGAATTCTGGATTAATATTTTTAAGGTGGGTGGGTGGCACAATTCCTCAACCGGGGACCATGCCTATCCACTGGATACAGTCTCTATAGGTTCTATCTCCCCTTGGTTGGTATTTCAGCTAATGTCTTCCCTATTGGGTCCTGGGAAACTCTTGGGTCCCTAGCATCAAAGGGGGGGCAGTTCAGATACAGGAGGAGATGGGGGAAAAGTACAGAGGGTCAGGAATTTGTAGGTGTGTAGCAGTGGGGGTAGCCATATTATTAGATCTGTAACAAAACTGAATCACAATAATACTTTCAAATGCTAGTATAAAACACTAAGATTCTAAGTATTTTATCCACAGGTACCCCAGGCCTGGTTGCAATCTGTCACTTGGAGGAATTAAGGATAAACTGTATTACAATTCAATACACTGAAGGTCAAAAGCAGAGCTGATTTTAGCTTATTGAGATTTAATACAGTCATGGTGGTCCAGAACTGTAATCTCAGCAATTGGGAGGTAAAGGTAGACTAATTTCTGTGAGAACATTTCCATCCTGGTTAACATTAGTGAATTTCATGCCATCCAGGACTACATGGTGGACTCCCATCTCCAAAAGTAAATAAGCAAACCATTTGGGACAGTTGCAAAAACATTTTTAAAAGGTTAGTATAATTACACATCTGTGGAAATTCAGGTGATCATTCAGTAAAATTCTTATTATTCTTTTATCTAAATGTATTATTACAAAGGTTCTATCCTAGATTAAATATAGGCTAGCAGCTTCCTAAAGTTTATGCTGCCAAAAATCTAGTTCATGGATTTTGTGTTAATAATGAGTCAACCTATTCACTCCTTCATCCACCTGCCCATGCATCCATCAGCCTAATAGCTATCAAAGACTCCCAGTGGAAGGTACAAATGAGATGGAAATGTGGCATGCCCCAGTTCAAGCATTGTGTTGTAACTATAAATACATATTAATCAAAATACATTAATCAAAACTTAAAATTATATTGGATGACATAAAAATGCTGGGTATGGTGATTAGATTGTTTGATTTATGTCTGTGCATCAAGTTATCACACCATATTAAGTTATAAAGCTAAAATGATTAAAAATACATTCTTAAAAATAAATTTCTATGGTAATTTAATTCAAAGTACATTCATTGTATTATATGTGTGTATCTTGAAAACAGTGGTTGTATTTTATTGATATCTGATTGTTTACCAAACACTTGTAGGGACTAATAAGTTCTATGCTGTAATTAGCAGTGTAGAAATGTTGTCAAATATGTATTTAGAGAATTACGTGGTAAATGTTTTTAAACAAATGCCAAAAATAGAACATTCAATGAACCTCAGCTAAGTAAACAGATGGATATTTATTATTCGCTTTGTTGTTTGTTTGTTTGTTTTAAACACCAAATGGACAGCATACATGTTAGGGGGCAGCCATGGGGCTTCACATTGCTAGAAGTAAAACTTTCCATTTTTCCACAAAAGGAAAAGAATGGGCTTTGCTGTGACATCACTTGTCTCTAAAGGGCTTTTCAGGTCTGGGCAGTGAAAGAGGCAGCTACTAAAATTGTTGTTTGGGTTCATGCTGTCTGTACATAGGTATTCCCCCCTCCTCTTTCTTTCTCTCTCTCTCTCTCTCTCTCTCTCTCTCTCTCTCTCTCTCTCTCTCTCTCTCTGAAACACACACACACACACACACACACACACACATATACCACATACACCACACACACACCACATACACCACACACACACACACACACACACACACACACGGTGGCTATTAATTTGAGAGTGAGGGAAATGGGAGGAAGTAGAGCTAGGGTACCTGGGAAGGGCTGGAGGGAAAAATAGGAAAGAAGAAAGTGGTGTAGTTTAACAATAATTTTAAAATATATTATGAAACTTTTAACACTGTAACAAGCTAGTATTAAATTTCTAGATGATTCCAGAACATTCTCACCTAAAAACTCAAAGTGAATTTAAAAGATAGTTATAGAAAGACTTTAAAAGGTCTATCATCTAATAACTTTTCTCTGGATTGAGCCTTCAGCCCCCTGACATCCTACACTGCCACTCTGAGATGTTGGACTCTCCATTCTATGCCCAATTCCAAGTTCCCTTGGAAATCTCTGGAGAGATTAAATTGAGCCTTCTGGGGAAACATCAACAACACTAAAACCAAAATCAAAAACAAAACAAACAAACAAACAAACAAAAACCAGAAAGGAATAAAAAAAATGAAATAGCCCACACAAAGGAACTCCCATACTCGTGGATCAGCAGAATCAATATATGAGAGTGGTTACATTACATTATCAAAAGCAACATACAGTTTCTGGATGGTTACCACCAAAGTTCCAGTGGCATTCTTCATAGAACTAGGAAAGATTACAATGTTCATGAAGATTCGAGATACCCAAAGCAATCTGAGAAAAAGGAGATATTCTAACAGTATTTTAATACCTGATCTCAAATTACAAGTCAGAGGTACGGTAACAGATCCACCATGATAAGGCACATAAACAAATAAGCATAGTAGGATAAAATATAGTATTCAGAAATGGATGCATGCAGCTACAGCCACTTGGGTTTTGATGAAGGCACAAAGCTTGTGCTGGAGGAAAGATGGTCTCTTCTGCAAATACTGCTAGCTCAACTAAATACCCACACGGGAAAGAGTCAGACATCAAAAATAGATCAAAGAGTGTAATCTAAGACTCAAAAATGTGAAATTACCAGGGTAAAAGTAAAGGTAAGAATTCACTTTCAAGGACTCAGTAGTCCAGGAAAGAGCAGCCACAACTGACAAATGGGAATGAATGAGTCTCAAAAGCTCCCATGTGGCAGGAGAGACAATAAATGATGAAGAGACAAGGACAGCGTTGCTGATCTTCCTTGTCACCTATGTACTTTGGAGTATTCTGCTTTTAAAAGACAGAGACAAAGATGACAAAGGCCATGCAGATCGAGATAGGGCATCTGGAATTTGTGCAGAGGGTAGGAAAAGGGAAATATGAATATTTTCCATTTTATTGAATTTTTTCAATATCTGACCATTCTACTACTTGTTTTCTGATTTCACTCCTCCCTGGACTCTGAATTCCCTCACTCAGAACCATTGAACTGGAACTGAAGTGTGTTGTTGGCTTGGGGGAAGTCTCCCTTCATATGGAATTCTTTCACATTCTGGAAGATGTAAATTAGATAATTTCTATTTTTATTTTTTCTCTTTTTTATTGGATATTTTATTTATTTACATTTCAAATGTTTTCCCCTTTCTAGGTCTCCCCTTCAGAACCTCCTATGCCATCCCCTCTCCCCCTCCCTGTCTCTATGAAGGTGCTCCCCCACCCACTTACTCATTCTCCCCACCCTGGCATTCCCCTACACTGGGACATCAAACACCCTCAGGTCCAAGGACATCTACTCCCACTGATGTCCAACAAGGCTATCCTCTGCCACATATGTGGATGGAGCTATGGGTCCCTCCATGTGTACTCTTTGGTTGGTGGTTTAGTCCCCAAGAGCTCCGGGGTGGGGTAGGGCAGGGTGTCTAGAAAACCCTACACTGCATCTAGAGGAGTAATATTTAATAGGCCATATTCAAGGACCTACAATAAGAAATAAATGGGTATGGAATATATCCATATTTCAGTAAATGAAACTATTAAAGGGGCACAATTTACAGAAGAAACAAAATTGCATAACAATTGGTAAGAAACCACATTCAATAACACTTTATTGCTATAATCTGTAATAAATACAGAGAACCTGACATGAAAGGAACCAAACTAAAGTCCAACCAAGGCTTTCTCAGGGTACTTTTAAATTAGTGGAACACTTTTAGTAAATGTTAAAAAATGGATGTGAACTCAACAAAATTAGCAGCCCAGAAAAATAAACTGACTTTTCATTTCCTGATACCCACATTTGCATGGCAGATCAAAGTTGCTAATGGATAGATAATCTGAGTTTTAAGTCATGTTACATAAACTATTCGTAAATATTCAGAGGTTCTTCATAGCACTGACTATGTGTTTGAGAAGGAAAACATACCCTACCTTTCTTTAATTTGGAGATCCTTTTTAATTAGTGCTTCAAATTTCTTAATCTCATTGGCCACGTCCTTTAAAGAAAATTCACCATCAGTTTTCTGCCTTGAAAAGACACTGAGAAATTTCACCATGTTCAATCAGTTTCAAAAGGTGACTCATAGTACTAATTCAAAATAATTAAATGCCAAGATAAGACAAGCTGAAATACTTTTATAATTGTGATTCGTTCTCTTAGATGAGGTTACCCTAAAGCAATATAGAAATTGTCTCACCCAAATCACTTATTTCATGATTCTCTCCTGTTGTTTCAAAAATGTGTGTGTGTGTGTGTGTGTGTGTGTGTGTGTGTGTGTAGGAGGACAACCTCCCATTTCACTTCTTTCTTCAATCTTGTTTTATTCAGGGTCACTTGTTTTATGCTGGGAATTATACTGTCTCTGCTCCCATCTCAAAACATGTGTACTGGATTACAGACACGTTTGCTTATTGGTGCAGTTTGTTTAACCATAAAGCCATCTCTGGAGAAGGAAGAGTCTCATTTTAATAGTGCACCAAAGGATGCTAATGCAGTTGACACTGATCAGAGTCCAGGCACATGTTTTTAAAATATAAATATTTCTTACAGGTGTATGTGTTGCCTGTTTTAAACACTTCCTATGCAACCTAACTTACTCTATAACCTTTTTCTCTAAATAATTTCAGCTTGTGCTTATGTACCACAAAACTTTATTATAAATCTTCAAAAACTCAGGGAAATTTAGTTGCTTAATAAAAAAATGGAGGTAGAAAAGTATGTGGATAATATGCTTTAAAATCCAAATCTAAAATATTTTATTAGAGTTTCATAAATGGTACATAGATCAATACAAAATACTATGGGCTTAGGGATGAGAGATCTTGGTCAATGTCTCCTTAACCAGCACCCATCGGCTACAGTAAAATATATCAGCATCTAGATTTCAGTCCACTTTACAGTTATAAAGGAAGGCATTAATACAGAACTGAGAGGACACAAGTCAATAAAAAGTGAAGTAACAGCCCATATCTTGAGTGATGGTAATTATTGTTACCTTTCTTAGGTCAACAAAGAATGGAAGCAATCAGGAGTTACCATCACAGCATAGTATTACTTTCCCATGACATAATTAGATTTTATCCTATTGGAATGTTGACACTTGGTGTGGTCTAGTAAACTATATCTCCAGTGCATGTATTTTAATTTAAAATGTTTTAACAGCAACAAGCCAATTAACATTTCTGGGATTTATAAGAAGCCACATTGCATGGTAAAGAAGAACGGTGTGTTCCCGACAATTACCTAACTTAGTAGACTAACTATAAACACAGGAGTCCAAGTAGAAACCCCAACATTGGGAACTTGATCTCCCTGGGCTCAAGCTACATCCTGCTACTAAGCAAACAAGAGTTTTGAAAAGAAAATAAGAACCTTTGGAAGGTCTCTCCTGCTCACTGCAGAGAGGGCATTTCTCTATGAAGAGAAACACAAGACAAGTGACTGTCACTTACCTCTGCCTCCTTTTTCTTTTTCATCAGTTTTTGAGCCTCAATAGCTTTCAAAGTACGGTTGGATTCAGGCTTGGGGATCTGTATAATGGCTGCCTGGATTTTGGCCATTATCTCATTTTGTCGTCTTCTGTTTAAGCGTTGCTGAGTATGGCATACACATTAATTTATTCATTCAGCTTGTCAAAATAATAAGAATGTAACATATATACAGATACACAAATATGTAAGTTATCTGTTGAAAATTTCAGAACTTCGCGATTAATAAATGCACAAGGTGTCACAATTGTGTACTATTAGAAAGACAATCGGCACTATTTACATTGAAAATTGTGATGCTAAACACAACATTGATATGCTAAAATTATGACTAAATAATGTATGTATTGCCATTATGTGCATTGGTACAAGAATAGTCATGCGCTTTAAATGTAAAAATATTATAGTTCTTTATCAATGCACATTCATGACCAGCCCAAATATGAGAATTCTTTCTCTCAGGAAACCCCCAAGGACTCTATAGATCCAATAGCTGCCACTAGGAAAGTCAACTTCTCCAAACCAATCTACCTACACATGATTTCAGGAGCAACCTCAACTACTGGACTGACACCAAAATACAAAGCATGGTGGGATTATATCTCAAGACAGGCAGTACTGAGTTTAAGGACAATATAAAAAGAATGATATGATTGAAAGAGAAATGTCTAAAATATATATTATTAAATATTTTAAAACTAAACATCTAGCTGGACGTGGTGGCACATGCCTTTAATCCCAGCACTTGGAAGGCAGAGGCAGTGGATCTCTGAGTTCGAGGCCAGCCTGGTCTACACAGTGAGTTCCAGGTCAGCCAAGGCTACATAGAGAAACCCTGTCCCAAAAAAACCAAAAACCAAAACCAAAAAAAAAAAACCAAAAAAACTAAACATCTTATGAAAATGATAAATGTCTTTATTACTAAAGCATTGTATTAGAACTGAATTCCTTAATTTCTATATCCAAGGAAAATTAAATTACAATGCAGAAGTGATCATTTTATCATTTCTATTTCACTTTCTAAAAATGTGAATTCCTACTGCATTGCCATATGTTTATTTCATGTGGATTTCTATTTCATCGCCTTATGTTTATTTTCTTTTCAGCCAAAAAGTGGGAGTGGGTGGGTAGGGGAGTGGGGGGGGGTATGGGGGACTTTTGGGATAGCATTGGAAATGTAAGTGAGGAAAATACCTAATAAAAATATTTAAAAAAGAAAGAAAGAAAGAAAATGGGGAAACCACAGGCAGGCTTCGTCACTTGTCTTGTTTATTTCCTATGGCCATGTTTCACAATCTCTCTCCCATATAATTCACAATATCCTACACTCCTTGACTTTTTTTTTCTTTTGAGGTTTCCTGCATTATACTTGGCTTTTCACACCTGAACTAGTTGGTTCAATGCACATGAGTCCCAGTTCTTGACCTCAACATAGACATTGCACTTAGAATGCCCTGTCTCTGCTATGTAGAAGCACTGAAGAATGATTCTGTCCTCTGGAAACTAACAGAAGAAGAACCTCACTCCATCCAGGATATATTATCTTCTTGACATACTAATCAATTTAAAAAGCAAGTTTCAAATATAACAGGGAGAGCAATAATTCCATTGCCTGTAGTTAGCACACTCTCTGCATCTGGCCATTTGAAATTCTCCTAAAAGTCTTTAATGATTTGATGATGTTTTTCCTCTCATGTCTTTAAAGACATAGATCATTAAAGACTTTTTTTTTTCAAAGAGGTTTTTAGAATCAGCAGCAACTTACACAAAGCAATAGCTAAGGACAGTGAAGATAAGATGTTTCACATAGTTGGATAGGGAAGCAATCAGAGAAATAACCCCCTAAAATAAATGTAGCAGGATATAGAGACCGGGGCATTGCAGAGAATGGGACAGAATGGGGCATGGGGGAAGTGTCCCTCCTGTCTTCCACAAGGATGTAAGGGTTGAGCTCCTTTGGCCAGTAGGGTAGCTAGTAGCAAATTCTTTCCCAAAGGAACTGAGGACAGATTTCATCCAGTGAAAGAAAGTTGTCCTATTAGGTAGTTGATAGCGCTCAGCCACAGGTGCAGGGAGAGTGAGTGTGAAACAAGATGGGAGGGAGAGAGGGTCTGGTGAGGCAAAGCAAGGTCATGCATCATGCCATGCAATCTATCCATGCTGCTGCGTATGCAATGTGTGCTTACTACAGGCAGAAATAACCACCAGGTATACTAGGTACTAATGAATTTTCAGGAAGAAAATAAATGATCTATGGAACCTTTTCGATATTAAAGTGTCTTTGCTCTTCCTCAAGTTTTTGAATTTTTTCAAACTTCTCAAAATTCATTCGGGCAAGATCTTCTTTCATTTGTTTACACTTTTCTTGAAACCTGCATGTAACCCGCATCAGATTGAAATCGGTTTGCCGTGGTATCAGGTTTTTAAGTCTCTAGGTGAAGAAAGCATTTCAAAGGTTTTGGTTACTGGAGACTAAAAGGTATGCTGGCATAGCAATCATATATATTTTGTATTGAATATGAAGTTTATACACATAATCACTTTTGATAATTATATTAAAAACTATGTCATTTATGTTAACCACTAAAATCTTTAATTGTGCATTGACAACAAAAATGATATTTATGTTCATTCTTACAAAATGGTGTCATATATATTTACATTTTGCCTGCTCTTGACTTCCTTCCTTTTTCCTTAATCAAAGACCTCTTTCCTTTTGGTCCTCATACCACATCCCGTTCTTCTCCAGTCTTTTCCTCCACTAACTGTTGTCTCTCTTTCTATAATATGTGTGATATACCTCCCTTTAACTCCTATTCCCCAGCTACTACTTGACTGTCTTATCTCCATGAGAAGATATTCTGTGCTCTCTTTCGCCCCATCTTTAAATCACTATGATAAATACCACGATACAGAAACATTTTTTTTCCTTCCTAGCATGCAAACGTGAAGTTCATGGAGGCTTTCTCAACGTCATCTCTGTGCAAGCACTTGGGATAAAATCGGGACTCAATAAATGTCTATACAATGTATAACTGACTCTGGAAGCCCTCACGGCTCATTGTACATTGTCTTTACTAGGCTACATAAAAGTCCAGTGTCATGGCAGGCAGAAAAAGAAATCATCCTCACCTGTACAGCTGGGAGAAGAGAGAGAGACGTTTCTCAGTGAGTGACTCGAGTCAACCAAGCTGGACATTGAGGAAGAATCCAGCACCGAGCTGCTTAGCTTTTTGCCTAATCTGCCTGCCCGTGATTTCTCAGTTTACTTTGGTACCAGACTAGTACAGGTATCCAATTAAAGTAGAGCAGTTTGAAATTGGAGTTAGCAAACTAAAAAGTGCTAACAATTCATCAAAACACATTTTTCCTGAATATTTGCAATGCTCAAGTATTTTCCTAGGCATCAGAGGCACCCACATCTTAAGAACAAGTGGCAAGCTGATGAGGAATGGGTAGCACCAGGAGATTAACACCAAGGCTCCACTTATTTCAAGGAAGAGTCTGTGTGAGCTGGGTAGACAGAGAAAGATGTTTGGGGAGGAGGAGCTACAGGATTAGGATGTTTGGGTGGGAGAAAGGGCAAGAATAGTCTAGACATAGTCAAAGATACCCAGTCAATAAACACAAGAAATTGCCTTTGTGCTGAGCAGTACAAAGAAGTAATTTTGAAAGTGTTTGGTGAGTGACTGGAGTTTGCCATCAGATGGGGATACAATGTATATAAAGCTGAAGAGCCCTATGATCTAGCAGAAGGTCTGATGTCTATAGATAGCAAGTTGCTGCAGTGGCCCCTGAGGAAGTCTTAGGCAACATAGTAGCAGGAAAACATGCAGAGGAAAAGAGCAGGTATGAAAAGTAATGGTATATATAAAGACTAGGCAGTTATGTTTACAGATAATTCATGAAATTATCTACTGGAGAATAAAAGGCATGCTGACATTGACACAGATAATTTAGAAGATAATTTATGAAAGAGTAAAAGGTATGCTAACATTGCAATCATATAAATTTCTGTATTAAATATAACACACAATAATGGTGTATATACATCATCACTGTTGGTAATTAAAATAAATTAAAAACTATGTCATTCATGTTGATCACTAAAATCTTTAATTGTGTGTGGACAAAAAATTAATGAAAAAGAGGGCACGCATTTAGAAGAGAATAGTTTGGAGTGAGAAAAAAGAAGGGAGAAACTATGTAATTTCAAAAATAGAAGAGGAAAAAGTTCTGGGAAAGAGGGGCAGACTTGGATAAGTTATCAGTAGTGTGACTAGGAAGCAGGGAGATGGCAAGGGTAGATGAACAAATTAAAGACATGAGCATAAAATAACACCCAGAAGGGCCAGTAACACAAATAGCCTCAACTGAGCATCTCCAAGACTACAATCTCACAGCCAGTCTGCAGCAACACCAGCTTTTCTCCTGGCAATGCCTATTCCGTGTCTTTCTGTACCTACCTCTCGAAAAGCCTCACTTTTGAGGGTCTGAAGCCTCAAGTTTGTCTGGGGTTGCATGGTTTGTATCTCTAGTCCAGTCAGCCCTGTTTTCTTCTTTTTCTGAAGAGCAATGTACAACTGATACAGAAGTTTGGTTGCTGCCCCAGGCTTCTCTGTGATGATGCTTTGAGCCACATTCTGATCAAACTGCAAACCCAGCAGGTGAAGTGTTGGTTGCAAGCGGGAGAAATTGTTAAGCTTGGCTGTTGAACCCCTAAAGGTGACAATACGTTCATAATTACACATTAACGGCAAATGAAAAGCAAATACCCAATGTCAGAAGTATTATGATACGATACTCTGAATTATCCCAACTGCCCTTAGATGCTTCCTTTTTCTTAAACGACTCTGTAATGAAAATGCCTGGGGATATTTTTCCCCATTGGCTATGCTTATCTAAACTTTATTTTTCTTGAAATAATTTAAAATTTATTAATTGTATATAGTTCATGCTGTAAATTGACAATAAAATTTAGTATAGGAGATAAGTACTAAGACAGACAAATATATGCTGTTCAGTGGATAAAAAGACTATAGCTTTGAAAACTACATTTTATTCCAAGGCAAACTTGCAATACAAATTTCCATTGTATTAAGTTATCATTTATTATTGCTAATATCTTAAGTTAATCCTAAATTTTAACTTGACAATAGTTCTTTCATAAACTCTCAACATTATTTAACTGAATCATGTTAGCTATGGGAATCATTCTGTTACCCTTCAATATGTAATTTGTAGTAAATCTTTGATGTGAAGAAAATCTAAAATTTGAAATTTTATTATTTTTCATTATTTAATTTCAACATGGCCTCAAAATTTAAGAATCTAATGAATTCATTAACTTTGTCCATCAATTAATATTCTATTAAATAAGCATATTACTAAGGGTATACATGTTTATTAAGTCTAATTAATTTCAAAATTTTATTGATATGTGGGGCTAGAGAGACAGCCTAAAGTAGCTTGCCGCACTTGCAGAGAACATGCATTTGATTCTCCACACATGCAAGTCAGCCCACAGCTACTCTAAATTCAGTTTCAGGGTATCTGCATGTCATTATGTGACCTTCATAGACACCAGGCATTCGTGTGGTACACATACATGCATTCAGGTAAAACCTCATGCACAGAAAGTAAGTAAATGGCAATCACTGAAGTGTTAAAAAATGAACAAGATGGAGTTATTACTTTTAGGTGTTCATAGTTGATAAGAAACATATTTGAATAAAAGGCAATAAGGATTAGATGTTGCTTCAGAGATCTCAAAAGGTCTGTAACTACTAGTAATTAAAATAGATATTCATGTCATTTTCAACTGTTGTGACTATTATCAACTCAGACCCATAAACAAGTTTTAGGCTTAGGCCTGGATTCTTTCAACTGTTTTTTTAAAAAAAATATTACACACACACACATACACTATATAGACACTCTTACTCTCTTCAGACAGACAGGAGGAGGGCACTGGATCTCATTGCAGATGGTTGTGAGCCACCATGTGGCTGCTGGGAATTGAACTCAGGACCTCTGGAAGAGCAGTCAGTGCTCTTAACCACTGAGCCATCTCTCCAAACGTGGCCTGGATTCTTATCTTCCAACATTTAAATCCACTCTTTAATACAAAATCCATTCTGAGTATACTTGAATGTAATCAAAGTGCACACCTAAAGTTAGTTCTTCCTCTGAATCGGGAGTTGCCATGAATCTGAGTGATTGTGAAATAAAAGTATGCATAGAATCTAGTGTATATCACCCACCATGCATATTCTGAAAGATGGTAACTGAGAGTTATCTATCCAAGCTTAGGTTTGCTCATATGTTGGCTGCAGTGTTTATGGACATCATAATTCAGAAGGGAGAATACAAAGGCAATCATGTATCAATCTCACTTTTTTCAAAGCTTAGCCCTTAGCCCTACAGACAAAAGACCTGGCTCCCTCTTCTCACTTGTAGTACATAGATTCCTGAATAGAGTGTTTGTTATAGGCTGGTTTCCATTATGGTTTTAAGCTGGCATTAATGAACTAAACCAACCATCAAAGGTAAAGCAAGAGTTCTCCCTGGAAGATAAAATGGATGTTGTAAATTCCCAACCAGCCAAACTGTGAAGAACACAACTTAAGGAATCTCAGGAAATCCCTGATTGTTAAGGCGTGTGCACTGTCAGCACAATAGAATAATCAGCTCTTGTTTTTGGAAACAGAAAAACAGCTGGGATGTCTTTGCTCTGGAGACAGCGCATATGATGTAAATGATGACCTCTGAGGGAATAAGGATCGTGCACTGGGAAATGTTTCCTTGCCCTCTGCTTACCGTCTTTGTTTGCTAAGGGACTTGGGCCTCCTCTCCTGCTTGCCACCAGGTCACAGAGTACCCCTCTCAGCAAAAGAAATGAGACCCTCTGGAAGATATTTCCTTCTTCACTATTTTTTTTTCCTTTTAACTGATCTGCTTCAGTGAAACTAACACTGTTTTAAAGTGAACAATCCTCTCAGAGTTAGACAAGTTATTCTTAAAATTAAGTCATTTCTAAGACATGTAACTTTATGTCATTAGCACTGTATAAAGTACAATTTTTCTTTCAGATTAGAATAAAGATATAAAAAGTATGAGGTGATGATCATGCTCCTTATCTTCGGGTTTCTACTGCTCTGATAGAAACCATGATCGAAAGCAACTTGAGGAGGGAAGGACTTATTTTCATTTTTAAACTCCCAAATAATCGTCCATCACTGAAGGAAGTCAGGGCAGGACCTCCAGCTGGGCAGGCACCAGGAGTAATGTAGTTTCCAGAGACAAGTGTTGCTTCTTGCCTTGCTTTTGATCTCTTGCTGGTTTCGAGCTAACGTACCTCACTATCCACTGAACATTGCTTCCAGGAACCCTGCACGTGTCAAAATCTACTAAAATGGCAAAACTACTATCACATAATTTAAGTGAATACTCTTTTAGAGTTTAAGTCTTCTCTAGATTACAGCGTAACTTCCTTGGTTATTTTCAGCCCATGCTTAAATCCATGTATAAAGTATGTTGATGTGGAAGAATCACTATGCACCTGAAATACTGATATTGCATTAAAAATGAGATTGGAATAGTTCTTTAAAATTTCTATGGCTAATTAGGTGTAGATTTTGATATTGATATCTTGATTATAGAAACGATATTGTGAATTTACCATGGGTGAGGAACAACTTTAGGGATATTTGCAATTTATTTGGAGCATGTCCTAAGTTACTTTGGTTGCTATGATAAAAATCATGACCAAAGCCACCTGCAGAGGAACGTGTTTATTTGCCTTACACTTTTCAATCATAGGACATCACTGAGAAATTCAAGATAGGAGCATGAAGGTAAGAACTGGGCTGTGTTGCTTATTATTGGCTTGCTCTCTATGAAATGCTTCGCTTGCTTGCTTATTTGACCTGGGTGTCCAAAGGTGGAACCAGCTATAGTGGGCTTGGTCCTCCTGCACATCAATCATTAATAATAATAATAATAATAATAATAATAATAATAATGATAAAATGTTAAGTAAAGTTTTGTTTCCCAGGTAACTCTACTTTATGTCAAGTTGAAAAAAAAACTAACAAGAAGCTAACTTTTGTTAAACCATTTTCCAATAATTTTGGACACCTGGGTTTTGTCATTATTCTAATAAAAATGACACAAATAAATAATCCCAACAATATTATAAGGAAAAGTATCACCCATGTATCATTGGGAAAGAGAGATGGCAAGAGCTAAGTCTGCAGAAGAAAGTAAGAGGTTTCAAGAAGGCTGGAAATGCTGATGGCCCTTAAGAGATTTTTCAAAGCGATAGTGAAAGAGAAATAACATGCAAAGCTTCATGTCTGGGTTTAAATGAAGTTGGCCCCCAAATGCTTACATATTTGAGTGCTTGGTCCCCAGTTGTTAGAACTATTTGGAATGAATTTTTGAGGTTTGGCTTTGCTGGAGGAGGTCCATCACTGAGGATAAGCTTTGAAGTTTCAAAAGCCCACTTAGCTAGCTAGCTCTCTCTCTCTCTCTCTCTCTCTCTCTCTCTCTCTCTCTCTCTCTCCCTCCCTCCCTCCCTCTCTCTGTCCCCCTCTCCTCCTCTCCCTCTCTCCCTCCCCCTCTCCTCCTCCCCCTCCCCTCATCTCCCTCCCCTCCTCCCCTCCCCCTTCCCCCTCCCCTCCTCCCCAATCCTCCTCCCCCTACCCTTCTCCCCCTCCCCTCCTCCCCCTCCCCTCCTCTCCCTCCTCTCCTCTCCCCTCCCCCTCTCTCTCCTCCCTTCCCCCTCCCTCCCTCCCTCCCTCTCTCCCTCCCTCCCTCCTTCCCTTCCTCCCTTCCTCCCTCTTTCTCTCTCTCCTTCTATCCTCCCACCTCTGTGCTTCATGCCTGTGGATCAAAATGTAAAATCTCAACTCCTGCTCCAGTGCTGTGCTTGCCTGTCTGCCTGCTGTCATCATGTTCTCTGTCAAGCCATAATGACTATACACTCTAACCCTCCAGAGAAATTCTGTGAGCCCAGTAGAGTGTCAAGTTGCCTTGATCCTGGTGTCTCTTTATAGAATAGAAGAGTGATTAAGATAGTACATGATAAAACAAAAATAGATGGTGTATGTGTAGACCAGACAAGTTTTAGTTAGAGTTCTATTAGTGGGTAAGACGCTTGAAACGTGTAACCTCCTAGAATTTACCTAAAGACTTACAAGTTCATTAATCCACCCCACCCCCCCCAAAAAATTACTGAAATTTCACTAAACCTGCATTTGGACCTATTAGATCCTCAAGAGGTTAAAACAAACAACAATAACAGCAACAACATTAACAACGACAGTAATAATTAGTAACAGGGCATCCCTAACTTAAAGGAGTTTGAATATGCAGTGTTGGAAACACAAAGAAACAAGCACTAAGGAGAATTCTGCAGAAACATGCAGCTGTGAAATATGAGTTTCTAGTGTGCACAAAACGATAAACAGAAGTATTGGAAATCTGGTTCCATGCACGTAACCACAGAGTAGTCTACGTGTTTGAGAGCATCTGAGAGCATGAATGTGAAAGAAAAAGAGTGTTTGTTACCTACCCTGGAAATCTTACACCTGGCAGCCTAATCTCCCATCTATTAGTGGTTGTAAAGGTTGTAACAAAAGGGACATGGGGCCTGCAGGTCAGGCAGAGGAAATCGCTGAGGAAAGCTGTGAAAAAGTTGTACAACAGGCCATGAGGGAGTGTGTGTGTGTGTGTGTGTGTGTGTGTGTGTGTGTGTGAGACAATCTCAGCTCTCCTTTCAATCCTCAGGAATGGAAGGTTTGTAACACAACAGATTTTGTATGGATTAAAATATCCCTGTGTCCTAGAAGCTTCATAAACAAGCTTGGAGGGAAAACTACAAAGACTTTAATAGTATGAAAATATATTTACAATCTATAGCTTCTACTATGTCATAGAATCTTCCCTGTGCAGCTTGTATAGTTTATATGCATGAAGAAATGAATCACCTATGAAGAGGTTGTATCATATATTATTTGGCCCAGGGAAATTTTGTCATAGGAATGCTTGCATGGGAAGTGTCAGGTTAACAGTGATTTGTGCTAAAAATGGGAGGAGAGATAGATGGAGAAGTGTTTTCTGTGTGAGTTTTACCCTCAGAATTCAAGTAAAAATGCTGAGAGTACCCCACACTTGTAATTCTAGGGCTGGGAGAATGGAGACAGGAGGAATCCTGGTGCTCAACAGCCAATCACTCTAGCTTACTTGGCGAGACCCAACCCAATGAGAGACTCCATCTCAAACAAACAACAAACAAACAAGCAAAATCAATGTGAGTTGTTCCTGAGGAGTGGAAGGAGAATTGAGATTGTCCTCAGGCCTAACACACACACACACACACACACACACACACACACACACACACACACACACACACACACACAGAAGTCAGATAAGGACTTGTAATAATTCAAATACAGCTATTAAAGGATGTTCCCAGAGATATACCTACTGACAAAATAGTAACACAAATACTAAAAGCATTATCCCCCCCCACACACACACATACACACATACACTATTTTTTTTTTTTTGGTGTATTTAGTAAGATAGCATCCACATATGACACCATTAATGAGGAAAGTACTTGAGACTAGTCAGGTCATGAGCCTCAGGGGAAACCTACTACTATTATTCTGTTAAATGGGCATAATAATAAAATGACTCCTAGTGACATATTTCTATACCCATAGGCCAGTCTACCACTTAACCCTCATGAGAGAAAGTTCATGCTGCAGAGATAATCTTATACAGAGATCTACAGACAGACAATATGAAGAGACTAATAACCTTTGAAGCACTCAGCCTCACACTGACCATATCACACATTGCCTTTCAATGTTTAGGGATCCATGCATAGAGTGGGAGAGCCAGAGATTGTGGACAATGTCAAGGCAACCAAGATACTGATAGGGTTTACATATGAAGTCACAGAGACATAGGTGACAGAAACAAGACTTGTATCAAGCAAGAGAAAATCCCAGCACAGAGAGCAGGGAGTTGGCACAAAGTCCTAATTTAACTAGAAGCTACTAGTGGTGCTGAGAGAGTAAAATCAATTTGCTTCAGTGTCGGGACACAGGCTGGATCAAACACTTTAGGGCAGGCCTCAGCAGTAACTGGCTAACACAAAATGGACAAAATCTTCTTCAGTATGTGTTCTTTTTGTTCTTATTTTTAAGAGGGAGAAAGAAATCAAAGTTGGGTTGCTGTGTCAGGGTCTGGGAGAGGATGGGTGAGAAAAGAATAGACTCAAAATATATAAAGTTTTTTTTTTTTAATAAAAAAGAACTTACTGCTTGGTCTGAAGAATAGATTTTTTTCTACCTTTTTACCCCATTTTATTTCCACTCCGTTTTTTTCTACTTCAAAGGCAGTCTCCAAATAGAGCAGCAGTAGCTATAAAATCCAGTAATCAACAGGGAAGGCCATTGTCTGAAGTCCCTCAGAAAAGATCCTATGGTCCGAGCCTACCACCACTTGACCTGCCTGACAGTCTGTGAAAAAGTCGTGTGTGTGTGTGTGTGTGTGTGTGTGTGTGTGTGTGTGTGTCTTTTTCATTGTTCACTGGATAAAGCCAAGTTTCAAGGATATTAGTACAAAGTAGTCAATAGCTCGTGTTCAAGATTCTAGCTGCCTGTTGTGGTGCTATCAGCTGCTCCACACAAGAGCCTTCTCAAAACTAGACAGATCTAAGAATGAGATGTGTGTTGAGGAGTCTGAAGCTCTCGTAGCTTCTGGGCATCAATCTATAAGTTAACAGATTATTTTTATAAATTAAGTTAATCTATAAGTGTGCAAGAATGTGGGTTTCTGAAAAGATTTGAGGATTCAAAACACTTCATGTCTTTAGCCAGGTTAAAGTATTGCTACCACAAAGCAAAATTTGTTTCAACACTCTCACAGAATCGCTCAGCAAATGACAACTTGTCAAAATGTACACTAACGGATAACTAAGCTGTTAGATAGAGGATATAGGTACTAAACCTGGCAAAGAATAGAGACTTCAGAATTCATCCCAGTAAATCATAATGGAAACAAAAGAGCAGCTGAAATTGCATCCACAGCAGATAGCAAGGATAGCCAAAAATGTAGAAATTAGAGTTTGCAGATGTGGTGCTTTGAATGAGATCTTCCTCATTAGACTTGGGCATTTGAATACCTGCTCCCAGTTGGTGGCTCTTTGCAGAGGACTAAGAGCTGTAGTCACTGGGATCCAGCTTTGAGGTTTCAAAAGACTTACTCTATTTTGAGTTAGGTCTCCCTGCTCCTTGCTTGGGGATCAAGATGTGACTCTCAGCAGCTGCTCTAGCACCATGCCTGCTTGCCTGCCTGCCTGCCTTCCTGCCTGCCTTCCTGCCTGCCTGTCTGCCTGCCTGCCTGCCCTGCCTGCCTTCCTGCCTGCCTGCCTGTCTGCCTGCCTGCCCTGCCTGCCTTCCTGCCTTCCTGCCCTGCCTGCCCTGCCTGCCTGCCTGCCTTCCTGCCTGCCTGTCTGCCTGCCTGCCTGCCCTGCCTGCCTTCCTGCCTTCCTGCCCTGCCTGCCCTGCCTGCCTGCCCTGCCTGCCTTCCTGACTTCCTGCCCTGCCTGCCCTGCCTGCCCTGCCTGCCCTGCCTGCCTGCCCTGCCTGCCTGCCTGCCTGCCTGCCCTGCCTGCCCTGCCTGCCCTGCCTGCCCTGCCTGCCCTGCCTGCCTGCCTGCCTGCCCTGCCCTGCCTGCCCTGCCTGCCTGCCCTGCCCGCCCTGCCTGCCTGTCCTGCCTGCCTGCCCTGCCTGCCGGCCTGCCTGCCTGCCTGCCTGCCTGCCCTGCCTGCCCTGCCTGCCCTGCCTGCCCTGCCTGCCCTGCCTGCCTGCCCTGCCTGCCCTGCCTGCCCTGCCTGCCCTGCCTGCCCTGCCTGCCCTGCCTGCCCTGCCTGCCCTGCCTGCCCTGCCCTGCCTGCCTGCCTGCCCTGCCCTGCCTGCCCTGCCTGCCTGCCCTGCCCGCCCTGCCTGCCTGTCCTGCCTGCCTGCCCTGCCTGCCGGCCTGCCTGCCTGCCTGCCTGCCTGCCTGCCTGCCTGACTGCCTGCCTGACTGCCCTGCCTGCCTGCCTGCCTGCCTGCCTGCTGCTGCGCTCCCCACTGTGGGAATGATGGACTCATCCACCTGGAATTATAATCCTAAAATAAACTCCTTTAAAAGTTGTCTCAACCATGGTGTTTTTAAAACAGAAATAGATAAATATCTAAACAGCACATTAAATTATTTTCCATGTCTAATAATAATTCCCACACATTCAGACAAAATATTATCCATACATAAGAAGACCCAGTAGAAGCTCTCTGATGAAGCAAGCAAAAGACTTTAGAATGGATATTAAAATATTTTCAAAAGCTAAAAGAAACAATTTTTTAATTAGAATGAGACAAAAGCTTCAGCAATAAAGAAATAAAAATTATAAAAATAGGAAGGAACCAAAAAGAACATCGGAGTTTAGAATTACTTATCAAAGTTGCCCAGCTAGTGAGGTTAATGGAGATCAAGACTCAAGAGTTATGCTGGAATGAAATGTTCACTATAAGAGTTCAACTACAGGTTTAAGTGGACAGAAAAAAACAAAGAATAAAAAACTTCAAAGGTATATCCACTGAAATTATTCAGGAATAAAACAATAAGAAGAGAAATGAGCACAAATTCAAAATACCAAACTCACAAGTAATCAAAAAAATAATTAAATTGGAATGAAACAAAATGAAAAAAAATGTGACTCAAGAACAGACATAACAAAGTTATAATTTAAATTACACAATAGGAAAAGTATTTGCAAATCATTTGTCTGACAAGAAACTTGTCTTAGAATTTGAAAATAACACAAAACAATAAAAATACAAGTTGATTTAAAAATGTACAATGTCAAAGTCGGCATTACATTAATGAAGATGAATGAATGAATAATAAGCAGATTAAAGATATTTAACAACATTAGAGATCACAGAAATGCAGTTTAAACTGATAATGCAACACAAGTTCAGCCTGTTAAGGTGGCTATAAGTGGAGGATACGTAAAGAAAAACCGAGGAGGAGAAAGGAGAGAGAAATCACAGTCAGAAGATTTTGTATGAAAAAAATCTGTGTTCAATAAAAATAATATGAAAAAGATAATCAAAGATGTTCATGAGAATATAGTGAAATTGAAACAGGAGGTAAGAACATAAGCATGCCCAGTACAACATCCACAATAAATAATAACCCCAGTGGAAAAACGCAAATATTCTTCTACTGATAAACAAATTGCAGCATTTCATACCCATGAATTTGAAGATTTCCAGCAAGTAAATAATAATGAACAGAAGGCTCATGAATGAGACTCAAAACTTTATCCTAAGTGGGAAAAGCCAAACATATGTGCCCCTTTTCTGACATGGTACACATACAAGTCTTGAATATATTTATTCAATACATAGTAAGCACCGGGTATAACAAGTAAATTGGGAGACAGGAAGCATTCAGGCAGCATGGCCTCAGTATCACAAATAAGAATGTATGCTAAAACCAAGCAAATTGTGCTATAAACTTTCAAATGAAGGGTTACAACCTGAACTTATACTTCAGTATTATTGCTAAGACAAAACTCTGTATCTTTAATAATAGACTTAAAGATATTGTATATTTTTACAACAACAATAATAATAACAACAATAATAATATTTTACTAAGAAAACTATGTTACATTATGTTTCTTCTCCTTAATGAAGGAAGAATTAGGGTGGGAGAGATGGCTGAAATATTAAGAGTGTGCTACTCTTACAGAGGTCCTGGGTTGGAGTCCCAGTACACAGAGGCAGGTCACAGCCATCTGTAACTCCAATCTCAGGGCGTTTGACACCTTCTTCTGCCTCTGTGAGCATTGCATGGATGTAGTTCACAGGCATTCAGGCAAATAGTAATAAATTCAAACAACAATCAATAAAAATTACAAGGATAAAAGAGGAAAAGGAGGAAGAGGAAAAGGAAGCAGAAGAAGAAGAGAAAGAAGGAGGAGGAAAAGGACACAGAAGCGAAAGAGAAAGAAGGAAGAGGAGGAGAAGGAGGAGGAGGAGGAGGAGGAGGAGGAGGAGGAGGAGGAGGAGGAGGAGGAGGAGACTGAATTAACAAGCAGGGAGAACCCTAGCAGAAAACTTCAGAAGTATGGATGGAATTAAATGTGACTTTCTTCAGAAGCAGTCTCCTTGTAAACACATTCGTTCTTCTCCTTTGGATTCTCGAGACAACAAAGTATTGACTAAATGCCAAAAGTACTGAATCTATTTTTTTTTTTTTTGAAGGATTGGGTAATTTTACTAACCTGCTCTCTGAAAATTCTGCAAAATCACTCTGAAGTTCAAACTTGAACAGAACTTCTCCAATTAGATAGCCATTAGAAAATGCCTTTGCAAATGACTTGGGACCTGAATTTGAAAACATTGAATTAAAAGTAAATACAACGTTATTGCGGGATGTATATAATCAAACCAGCATAAGCAAACATGACCATACAATGCCTGGAACGTATTTGTAGAAACATCTTTCAATAACCAAAGTAAAAGATTTTAAAATAGATACTAATATTCCCAAAGGTAAACCAGTAGTTGATAAACAAAATTTTAAAAGAAGTAGAAAGTCGTTTCCAACTACCATTAAACAAAACACAATACAATTAATGAGTAACCTTAGCATATAAATAACCATCAAGATATTCCATAAAACTATGTTCTAAATACGTTAGTTATGTCTCCAACCTACAGGGGTGCACATTCTGTCCAGTAGAAAAGCAGTCTGATTTTTTTAATACAGATTTAATTTTGACCTCTAAAGTAGTGGAGATTTTACTAGGATCATCTGAACGTTTAAAAACAATCCTTCAAGAACACAATGCGATCTGATTTCACCACTGCCCTGTTTATATGCAATGGAATGATGGTAATATCACAGAACAGAGAGTTCTCAGTGGAAATAAAAACAGCTAAGAAATAACCCTAAACGTGTTAAACATCTGTAGCAGTTAGTATAACACAAATGAAAAGGACTTGAGATTTCATCTTTCCGCAGTCAGAATGGTTAAAACAACAACACAGCTCACAACAAGTACTGTTGCTGGTGCTGGTGCGTACATCAGGAAGGGCGAGACCCAAGTCACTGTTGCGAAGACTGCAGACTGGGCCAGCCAAGAGACCCGAGTCACTGTTGTGAGGCAGCAGACTAGGGCAGCCGCTATATAAACCGGTGTGGAGGCTCCTCAAAAATCTAAGCACATGTCTACCGAATGACCTCCCTGGCGTACTCCAGAAGGACTATAACACTCTAGTCCACAGACCCTTGCTCATCAGCTGTATTCATCCCCATGCTGTTCACAATGGGCAAGGAAATGGGAGACCTTCATCTTCTGAACGGATGCGGAAATGTGGTGCACACAGATAACATTCTACTCAGTGTAGAGAGAACAGAAACCATTGAGATTTGCAGGTAAGTGGATGAAACTAGGAACTACTACACTGAGGTAAGTTGGATTTGTTCTCTTACTCTTTCCTTAAAAACGTCCTCAAGTGTGGATGCAAAGAGGACGGGAATAGGGGAATGAGGCTCACAAGGCATGTTTTCCCATCTGACTCCAGCACACAATTTTACATAAAGATTGATATTTGTTTCTCATAGTACTTAATATTACAAATTTTTAGTGATTCAACGTGATAGCACTTGTTATTTAAGGTAATTCCATCAAAAGTTACAAGTTTTGTGCTCATCGGTGGCCTTGAGTAAGCTTGCCCTTGAGAGACCAGCTTGATCCTTCTTTTACAGCTAATTCACACAGAACATGCTCACGAAAACTTGATGGGTTATCCTAATCAGTCATACCTGTCCCTATGACAGTGTCCTTAAGGAGTGGACACCTCTCCTCTCGAGGAACAATTCAGAATTCGCAGTACATATTACCTCCATGAAATAAGCTTCTACTGCCCAGTCAAGGTATCCAACATGGCACCTCTTGAACAGCCAAGAACTGTGTGGTCATTGGCATGAGCTTTCATTAAACAGGTGCCATCTGATAGGATTCTTCCAGATCTAAAGCTAGTAATATCTGGAAGGCTCCATCCATTCTCCACAGGACAGAACCATGCCATGGTCTTCTCGTAACTGCTGTGACTTTCTATGTCCCTAGAGGTCACCCAATGCACATCAGAGCTGGCTTCCCTGCCACTACTATGTTCACTGAGTCATTGAAGGTGTGCCACCACTATCCTCAGTGGGTCATTCTATCTCTACTGTCAATCACATCTTTGTTTCTGTTTTCTCCCTACTCAATTCTCTAAGTCATCCCTATCCAACTAGCGTCTAGCCAGCCATTTGATCTAGAACCACCGTCTGACTGTAGATATGTCTTTCTTCCAGCTCTTAGGTTTTTGGGGGTTGGGTTCAATTTTTAAGCACACTGCTTTCGTTTTCTTTATTTTTTCCTTGAGACATTATTTTTTATGGTTATTTTATTGATTTACATTTTAAATGTTAACCCCCTTCCTGGTTTCTCCTCCAAAAATCCCCTATCCCCGCCTGGCCTCCTTCTACCTTGCTTCTATGAGAGTGCTCCCCCACCCACCCACTCCCATCTCACAGCCCTAGCATTCCACTGGGGGCATTGAGCCTTTATTGGACCAAGGGCCTGCACTCCCATTGATGCCAGATAAGGCCAGCCCCCTGCTACATATGCAGCTGGAGCCATGGCTGCATACCATTTTCCTTTTTAGAAGCTATTGCTCCATCTCCTTCCTTGATGCTTTCCTCTGCAGCTTGCATTATATTTGTTTATTTCAATCCAAAGCATGGGGTTCATCCCATAGATAACTAGGATACAGATTAATACTGTTCTAAGACACTTAATGTAGCATATAATGGTCAGTAGCAAAGGATTTGCTACAAAAAGTATTTACTTAAAAATAAACTCATGTCACTTGATCATTGACAAAGGAGCTAAAACCATCCAGTGGAAAAAAAACAGCATTTTCAACAAATGGTGCTGGTTCAACTGGTGATTATCATGTAGAAGAATCCGAATTGATTCTTTCTCATCTCCTTGTACAAATCTCAAGTCTAAGTGGATCAAGGACCTCCACATAAAACCAGAGGCACTGAAACTTACAGAGGAGAAAGTGGGAAAAAGCCTCAAAAATATGGGCACAGGGGGAAAATTCCTGAACAGAATAGCAACAGCTTGTGCTGTAAGATCAAGAATTGACAAATGGGACCTCATAAAATTGCAAAGCTTCTGTAAGGCAAAAGACACTGTCAATAAGACAAAAAGGCAGCCAACATATTGGGAAAAGATCTTTACCAATCCTACATCAGATAGAGGGCTAAATTTCAATATATACAAAGAACTCAAGAAGTTGGACTCCAGAAAAATCAAATAACCCTATTAAAAATGGGGTACAGAGCTAAACAAAGAATTCTCAACTGAGGAATACTGAATGGCTGAAAAGCACCTGAAAAAATGTTCAGCATCCTTAGTCATCAGGGAAATGCAAATCAAAACAACCCTGAGATTCCACCTCACACCAGTCAGAATGGCTAAGATCAAAAACTCAGGTGACAGCCGATGTGGTGAGGATGTGGAGAAAGAGGAATACTCCTCCATTGCTGGTGAGATTACAAGCTGGTACAACCACTCTGGAAATCATTTTTTTTTTTGGTTTCTCAGAAATTTGGACACAGTACTACAGGAAGATCCAGCAATACCACTCCTGGGCATATATCCAGAAGATGCTCCACTATGTTCATAGCAGCCTTATTTATAATAACCAGAAGTGGGAAAGAACCCAGATGTCCCTCAGTATAGGAATGGATACAGAAAATGTGTACATTTACAAAATGAAGTACTATTCAGCTATTAAAAACAATGAATTCATTAAATTCTTAGGCAAATGGACGGATCTGGAGGATATCATCCTGAGTGAAATAACCCAGCCACGAAAGAACACACATGATATGCACTCACTGGTAAATGGGTATTAGCCCAGAAGCTCGAAATATCCAAGATACAATTTGCAAAACACATGAAACTCAAGAAGAAGGAAAAGCAATGTGTGGATACTTTGATCCTTCTTAGAAGGAGGAGCAAAATACCCATGGAAGGAGTTACAGAGACAAATTGTGGAGCAGAGACTGAAGGAATGACCATCCAGCCACTCATGTTTTTATTATAAAATTTATTCTTGTAAACAGCAATTCACAGAGAGCTAGACTTACAACTAGACAATATGCAGAGTGTGAGCCTTTGGAGCCCTTGGTCCTAAATGATGCATCTTTATTAGATTCCTCTCCTCTTCTTAAGTCTCAGGGATCGATGCTGAAATGAAGGTAGAAAGTTTGAAGAGCCAGAAATGGTGGGAAGACTCTAAGGGAGTAACATTTACCAGACACAAGAGGACTGAGGATCATATGAACATACAGAAACTGTGCCAGCATGCACAAGACCAGACAAAACCCTCAGCATGGATAAGGAAAAGTGGGCACCGATTTCACCCTTATCCAAGAAGCTGATTGTGACTGACAGCTCCTGGAACAGGGAAGCCAAGTCTTCTATTATGAAATGACACTGGTTATATCGATAACGAGCCAAAAGCCTCATGTTAAGTTATAGCTGGCCACACTAAAAAGATTCCATGATATGTGTATGCACATGTGTGTGAACTCACACCTGCATGCATTTTGTTTGTTTTGTTTTGTTTTAAGAAATAACATGAAGTAGGACTGGGAACGGATATGGGAGAAGTTGGGGAAGGGGAGAAAATATAATAAAAATAATTTTCATAATAAAAATTAAAATAAAAATATTAAAATTTAAAACATACTAATACATTTCCATACACCATAACAAAACTAATTCTTGTATCCCAGTTATCACTTTGGATAATACATTGCATTGTAGTTTAATACATCTCATTAAGTTATACAGCTAAGTATTATTTTCAGGGAAATGACTCAATTAAATATCTTATTGAAGCCCATTAGGTTTCATTGGCTAGATTGGAATCTTCCTCTACTAAATTATCAGCTGTCTAGGGATTCCCAAGCACACACACCTGTCCAAGTAGAAGATGACTATTATAGATTGAGATTATTGGAATACCCTTGCTCTGCTGTTGATAAGCAAGGTAGTTCAGGACCTAGCTTCCAAGTTAATCTAGACATCAATTGGCGTTTACTGTCTCTCCAATAAATAGAGATTATTTACTCTTATCAAGACATTTACATGGCCACGTCATCTTACTTCATTGTTCCACAACAAATGGACTGAATGGCTCTTAATCAAACATTAATGATCAATCCCACCTTTGCTGGGAGGCTAAATGGTTAAAGTTCAATACAAAACAAAACAAAGCAAAAAAGCCCTAAACAACCAACAAAACAACAACAACAACAACAACAAAACACCCAGCTGGATGATAACCCTTAAAAGTGAGTTTAAATAGATGCTTAAAAGGAAGATGAATTGGTTAATGGATATTAATATATAGACATACTTAATTGTAAACACTAATATAGAATGTAGTACCTAAAGCAAAAGTCAGAGACCTAGGCTCACATCTTAGCTTTATGCTCTATTAAGTGTGTATCTATGACTAATTTTCAGGCATTCTCATTATTATTTTTATTTGGAGATGTTAATTTTATGCTTGTTTTTAACACCAAATAAGAAAACTAGTGTAAAAGTCTATAATATACATATATGTGTTTAATGGACTATAATTATTAATTTTATGTTAATTAGATATTTTATGTATTATATTATGTAATTATATTATATATATTTATATAATTACATATTATAAATTATATGTTAATTTGAGAAAATAACTCTTCAAAGAGTCCATAAAATACTTTAATACAAAAGCATACCTGTTTAACTAGAGATTTTTTCTCTTATTTTTCATGAAGTTTGACTTCTACTTTTGAATTTCTTATTTTAATACTATGTAGAATTTTCCTTTTAAACTCTAAAAGCAACACAAGCTCAATCCAAATAATGAAAAATCATCAAATATATAAACATATATGTGTCTATCTATCTATCTATCTACCTATAATCTATCTATCTCTGTGTGTGTGTGTGTGTGTGTGTGTGTGTACGTACCTGATTCCCCAGGGTAACCAGCATTGACATACTTGGTTATATTTGGTTATATTTTTACATAGCTTCAACATGTTTGTATAAATCACAATATGAAGATTTACAGACATATTAACAATACAGTACATCACTGTATATGCATTTCTATTCTCTATACCTGTGAATATATCTGTATATGTATTTTATAGTTAATAAAACTATAATAATACTAGTTACAGAAAGCTACAATATTTTTACTCAAAAATACACAAAAAATTTACTGTATTCCATGGTATAAAAGAAGAAAGTTTGTGCAACTATTTCTATATTTTTAAGGCTGTTTGTATTCTTTCTGTTCCAGAATCAGCATAGCAAATATCCTTCTACGTTGATTCTTCCTAAGATGACTCAGATTTTCTCAGAAATGAGATTTTGCACTCACTATGTGCCCTTTAAGTACTATTTAATGTTTTACACATAGTAGCCATTTGACTTTGATACAATTCATGAAGTGTCATTAGAAATGCTGTTTTTAAGTACAGTGAGCTTTAGGCTACTGGTTACTAAGTGGTAAATAGGAAGTTTAAGGCCTGGCAGTATGCTCGCCAATCCCTTCTTCTTACACAGCTCTTATCAAGAAGGCACCAAATTATTTTCTTCAATTTACATTTTTTATATTATAAATTTTACAAATTATTGAAAATCTTCCATCATACCCACAGAACAGCTTATCTAATGAGATGATATCTACAAGAGTCAGTGTGTTCTATTAAGTACACAGGAATTCTATCTTGATCAAATATATTCCCTGTACTCTGGATAGCCCTTTACATGCACAATTTGACCACATCAGAGTCTGTGTACTTAGTCTTCTTGTAGCAATTGGGTTTCAGAAATGGTTGCCTTGCTAGTGTTTAAAATGAGATTATCATGGAGTGTCTCTGCTAACGAGTTCCAGATTTATCCTGCAGGAAAAGACAATCTGGGAATTTTCCATTCATAGCTTGTGGTGTTATAATTTTTATTTAAAATGTCTCCAAGCTTTTAATCTTCACAGAATGAAGTCATACTTTCTTCCCAAACCATATTTCTCAAACTTATTAGTATTAGAACAGCATGTAATGTTTTCATGTGTATGGTTAACTCTATTTGCTTGTCCCCAAAGTGTCTTACTCTGCAAGGGTCCTGTGGACTTGAGGAAATGGTGTGGATCTTATTATGAAATAAATGAACCAACTTAAGCTAAGAAATGTGTAACTGCTCCCTCAGAGTAGTGCAACCTTGGGTGTGATACTGCATTTTGGTGGACAGTACTGTGAGAGAGAAAGAGGAAATGATACATGATAAATACTGTCCTGAGTTTAGCATCCTATTTGAGCTGAGAAACTCTCAGAGAACCAAGGAGACAGGACAGGGAAAAAGAATCTATCATTGCTCAAAGCAGGGTGGAGAAGCCTTGGGATATAATAAGTCTAATGTTTATGCCTCACGTAATGCAACTTGGAATATTCCTCACTGAAGATCCTTAGATATCTCACACCTGCACAAATACTACTTACTGTCCTAGCAACTTCTATGGATGACCCAAGGGTGAACTGGCACCGCTGCTCCCATTGGTAGCAACTGGTAGAGAAGCAAGAGAACCTCTGGGAGGTCATGTTGAAATGATTCGTTTTGAAAGCATCTTGCCTGAAGGAAAATCCGTAGCAATTGAAAATGAGCTACCAATAAAGAAACAATAATTCCTCCCCCAGCGAGGAGAAGAGGAAGTGTCTGGTTGCCACTAAATCTGACTTGTTTGTAACTTCCTGGGCCATAAGAATTTAGAAACTTCATGTACAACTTTATGCCTCTGCTAAAATCAAGTAAGGTTAGCTTAGAAAAGGTACCTCAAATGGCCAAAGTTGATAAAGGATAAAGGAAGCTTAAAGTTCCTAAAACTGACAAATGTTAACAGATCTACAATTGTTGTTAAGCAGGGAGAGTGCAAGTGGATCTAATTTATACTGGAGGAAACACAGAAAAAAAGTTGTAACTGTTGAAAGCACTTCCTGCGTGGATTCGTCTTGCACATTTTGATGCGGATGTCATGAAAGCAAAGCAACAGTCAGACTACAGACAGGAACAACTTTTACTCCACACAGGAACAGACCAGTACCTAGAACTTAGCGTCCCTTAGTAATAGAGAGTAGATCAGAAAATCTGAGGGCTAAGACCACGTGATGAGGTCTAATGTCAGAGGCATGATGAAATAAGAAAGCCCCAGTGTGGCTAGGTAGCACTGAGGAGGGCAGGCCAGCACTGCCAGGCACTGCTAGACACTCTGGAGCTACTTTCTATCAGCACCCCCACCCCACCATCCCGTGCTTGCTTCAACTGCTTGCCCTTGGCTGAGTTCACTCACTCACGGTCCGGGACACCCTCAACTCCTGGTTGAGCCACTGGCACAGGATTTCCGACATAGCTCACTGGTGAATTTGACTGCTTGCAGGTGCTAGGAACTTTCCAGGAACTCAGTCAGCTGGACTGCGTCTTCCCGTCGCCCAGGGCAACCAGTTGCTAAGGAAGCTCTTTCAGGCTGGAGCTAGGTCGCCGGCTCAGAGAGGAGGAGGCCCCACTGCATAGCCGTAGTTATCAGAAATTGTTGTCTGCCCCCTACTGGCTTGTAAGACCTGAACCTGTGCTAGTGCAAAAAGAAGGCCTAAAGAGTGTGAGCAGCATTATGAACTAACCAGTACCCCTGAGCTCTTGACTCTAGCTGCATATGTATCAAAAGATGGCCTAGTCGGCCATCACTGGAAAGAGAGGCCCATTGGACACGCAGACTTTGTGTGCCCCCGTACAGGGGAACGCCAGGGCCAAAGGGGGGGAGTGGGTGGGTAGGGGAGTGGGGGTGGGTGGGTAAGGGGGACTTTTGGTATAGCATTGGAAATGTAAATGAGCTAAATACCTAATAAAAAATGGAAAAAAAAAATAAAATGTATTTTCCAAAAAAAAAAAAAAAAAAAAAAAAGAGTGTGAGCAGCAATTATAATAAGAGGTTTCTTAAAAAAAAAAAAAAGTCATTGCCAGATGAACTATAAACCTTGATTTCTCTTCTGTAAATAACCAAGGATAGACTATATAGAGTTATTTGAAATCATAAGCTGGTTTGAAAAGTGGTAATGTGCACTGAACTGTAATTTGTTCAATAAAAGCAATTCTCTAAATTATTCATTGTAATACTTTTATAATTTATTTTTTTTACTATCAATAAGGCCCAAGTTTCACAATGAGGTTTATGTGAGCCATCCTGTCTGGCTTTGATTTCACAAATTCTTTGCCCCGGAAATAATGACTTAATGTCTTTGAACCTCACCGTTCTTTCCTTTAGATGCAGACACAATGCTTGCTTTACAAGTTGAGGAAGTTAAATGAAAACTCACATACTCTGATGACTTGCTTCTGGTAGAAGACCAGCACATGCTTCAAAATTGCTTTTTTTCTTGTAAGGCAATGAGAGGGCTTGCATCTCATCCATGCTTCAAGTAGATCGGAGTTGCTTGTGTTACAGAAGGCAATTATTTCACATAGCTGGTTTGAATTTATTCATGAATGTCCATTTTCACATAGAGACTCATGCCAGTTTCTAAAGCTCAGTTGGCCTCTGAGCTTTCATTTCTTCACCTTCCCTCTTGACCACCCTCTAGTTTCCTCTTCTCTGCCTGTTTTAGAGTGACCTAGCTCAGTTGATATCTACTTTTGTAAATGCTTTCTGCCTTCAGGACCAAAATAACCACCAGGTTGAGTGTTCTCTTTAATTGTCCTGTGTGACATGCACAATTCCTAAAGTCCTACTATACCTCTTTACTTAAACACTAACATGAATTCCACTACTATGTATTTATCGATGGCTAGACTCCTCAATGAGCCAATAAAAAACCCTTAAAGGGAACTGTACATAATTGACTTGGGTAGAAAAATAAAAAGGCATTGAATGTAATAAGACAAAAATATGTATATATTCATAAGGAATATTTTTGCTTTATATATGTATCTGTGTGTGCACTAAGTGTATGTGTGTATTTGCATATAGAGTAAAGGATATTTCTTACCATTCTCCAATAGACAGTTACAAACTCATGGCTGCACAGACAACCTCAGTAAAAAAAATATGTGGGTTATAAAATCATAACACAAAGCTATAAATGTGAGGTAGGCAAACGTAGGGGAAGGTGGTGGTCAGAAATCAAAGAAAGTGTAGTGAGAGTATATATAATGAATATTGTGTGGAAGTGTGCATGCTTACACACATCAGCAAACAAATAAAATAAACTTTTAAAAGCAGTATAGCACATGATAAAGACACACTGAAAACTCTTTAAGCTCTAGCTTCAACTCAAACATATTTGTAAGCCACAAACGTTTACCGTAGCCCCAGGGAGTCAGTAACTTCCATACTTCTTTCTACTCTTGATAAGAGCTTTATTGTGATTTAAATATCACTGTGTATTAAGTTAACCAGCATTTCTGAACACTTATGACATGCTAATCTTGTTTAATCCTATTTCTTCTACTTTACAAAATCTTAGCAGTTTTTGCGTTGCAATTGAAATTAAATGATAGGCTTTCCCAGTAACTCTCTAATGAAGGTTGTCTGATTCATTGAATGTTTAATTCCACATTACCGCCCATTTAATTCCACCATGAGCAATACATTGCTGTGCAAAGTCCTAAATTTTTAATCACTAGTTGTATCAAATCCTGTTCTTTAACTAACATCATAATTCCTCCCCAAAGTTACTTCATTTAACAGTCGGTGACAGACTTTTCCTCTCAGGTCCAGTAGGCTCCGATGCTCCAGTAGAATCTGAATGGGCACATTTGTTCTCTATTTTGCAAGCCCAGAACTGTTGAAATTCTGTGGTGTGAATCAATGTGTGCCAAGAGGCCTTTTAACACACATCACTTATTTTATAATATATGAATTAAGTTATGCAATTTATTGTTCCTTTGTGCTATGGGCTGGGAGCAATCCCTCTGGACAAACATGGTAATCACAAAAGGATGTGTGAACATGGGAAATGGCTTTCCCCATGTTTTGCCTTTAGTTATGACCATAATGGAAATCAATGTGGAAGTTTTTCAAAAGCTAGAAATAGGTCTACTATAACAGCCAGCTATATCACTTCTGAGGATGCATCCAAGGGGCACTATGTACTACTATAAAGACACTTACCTGCCTATGTTCACTGGCACTGTATTTGAAATAGCTAGCAAATGGAAATAGCCTTAATGTCTACTAACTGAAGAAAATATAGTGAAAAGGAGTGATGCACACACGGGTATTTTGTTGAGCCATTAAGACAAATAAAATTATTATGAGTAAATAGATATAACTGGAAAAAATTAATGCTCCTTCATAGTGCCAGATGTGGAATATCTCCTTTCTAGTTCTTAGCCATGAGGGTGCCTCTTATAATCCCCCAAAATAATACATTTTATTGTAACTTCCCTTTGTTATTTGCTATAACTTCATAGTAAGACCCAACAGCTGAAGACATCATAGACTTGGGTCATAAGACAAAACAAACAAAAAGGAAAGAAAGAAAAAGAAAGCAAGCAACCTACAAGCTTGCTTCTGTGTGGCTTCCATAGTGAGGAAAGTACTCTGTAGGATTCTGGGATAGAAAAGTCATCAACAGCGTTATCCCACTGTGAACTGTGTGAGCTACAATGGTGGTCAGCCTTCATATATATGACTGCTATTGCAACAGTGCCATAGATGTTACGCAGGTAACCAACAACTTTCATGATGGACTAAGCCTGGCCAAGGGCCCATGGCTGAAGAGGTCATGGACAAGGGGAGAGTGTGTATTATTTTTCTGAATAGACATGTTGTCTTCCTAATATTTATTTTCACCCATGGATCTATTCTGGTCTCAGCCCTTAGCAGAGAAAGTTCATTTTGCAATTGACAGTACTTCATACAGAGAGGTTCATGACAGGTCAATAGGCATGGAATGGTAGGGTGTGTATGCCTAACAGCAATCAACATCTATATCACATCCCCTCCCTTCAAGGCTCAGAGAACGTTATAAGAGGGACTAGAAATAAGATGCAAAGATCAGAGAATACTCTACACAAAACAATTGTGTCTTCTGGACAAGACAGGGTCATTGTACTTAGGAACTCATAGCAAATGTGATTTCTGCACAAGATTTGTTAGCACAAGGCAAAACTAGTCAAATGCCTGGGATGGATGGGGGAGGCACCAACAAGCCTCCATCTCTGAGGAGCTATTGGTAATTGAGAGCTCCTGGTGTGTTGCTGATTCTCTAGTTCATAATTTTACACCATGCATGGGGGCAAGGAAAGCGCTAGTTGCTCTTAGTGAGTTATAAAAATTGGAGTAAACATAAACATAATGTTTAGAAGGAGGTAAGGTGGAGACGCTAAGAGAAGTTGGAGTTGGTATGGGATGTATATATCTAATCAAAATGTGTTGTAGACATGCATGAAATTATCAGTAAATAAATAAACATGTTTAAAAATATCATTTATAGCTTATATCTTAACCCTATCCCCTAATGTTATAAACTTGGGTTAGCACGATGATAGAGAGGTTAATGATCTGAGCTCAATCCCACATTTAGGGTGTAAAGAGAAGTAATTCCACAAAGTTGCCCTTTAGCCTTCAAATACGCTCTGTAGAATGTGCACACCACTACACACACACACACACACACACACACACACACACACACACTATACATATGTAAATCTTTTTAAAAATATTATAAACTACCAAAGCTAAGTCCACACACAGTCACGACAGAGTCCCTTTTCATATTATTTTATGCTCTCTCACATTCTCCTGGAGTCTTTTGATACCATGTATCTTTCTTCATTTAAGATAATCAGTTCTAATCAGGTGTTGGTGGCATACACCTTTAATCCCAGCACTCTGGAGATAGAGACAGAAAGATTTAGAGAACAGCCTGGTCTACAGAGCAAGTTGTAAGATAGCCAGGGCTATGCAGAGAAACCTTGTCTCAAAAAACAGAACAACATGAAACAACAACAGCAAAAGAATCAGTTCTGTGAAAAAGTACCTATAAACTCCTCAGTAATTATGATTGTTTGCTTTCAAAACAAGGCTGACAAGAGTGCTTGTGATTTCTCACACAATATTCATGTGTCATTCACTGAATGGTCCTAACAATTAATAGTTTAGTATCTTGTTAATTCCAGAACAGAATTAGCTGACAACCTTTCCAGGTACTTGAGAAATAACCTCAGAAAAACTAAGATCTCAATAGCTTAGTTTTTCCTTGTCTTTACTTCCTTTATTTCAAATTACAATTTATTATTATTATTATTACTATTATTACTACTACTACTATTATTATATAAAGAAGAGATGTGTGTATATGAGCCACAGTGAGCACGTAGAAGTAGAGGGCAAATTGAAGAAGTTTGTTCTTCTCTTTCACCATGCTGGCCCTAGGGGTGGAACTCAGGTCACTGGACTTGGCCTACCCACTGAGAAACCCTACCAACTTCATATACATGGTCATACTGCACATCACAGGAAAGAAGGGATTGGTTGGATGAGAGCTCTCTAGGCATGTTAAGATAATTGATTCAACCTCTGTGACACTCACTAAGAGTGACAGCCTGTGGTATCTGATTATTTTAATAACAATACAAGTGACAGAATATATTTAAAACACTACATTTACTCTTTGATAGCCTTTGAAACAGTAAGGTAAGAATTATGTTTATTTTTATCCCTGTATGAGGTTACACAGTAGTTATTCAAATGTGTATTCTAAAATGGAAAATGATGTGAAGGATTAAACTTTCTGAATATTGTTTGATTAAATAAAATCTCACTGAATGTAAAAACTTACAGAAAAATACATATCTATATATATGCATACATATATAACATGCCAATATTGACTACATGAAGTTAGTATAGGCTTTGTTTTGTTTTATGATGAAATTTATAAAATTACTGTTTTGAAGTTAGCACAACTGGCAAGCACACTGCTGTGTTTATTTGTGGCTATGTGTAATTCTCCAGTGAATACTATTATTTCATCATTTCTTTTTAGAGTTTTACATTGTTACTCCTGATGCTATCAGAGTTTCTTCCCTTCACACAAAAGTAGTTGCTTATTTCTCAGGCTGATGTAATCAAAGGATCTGCACTGCTGGACAGTGTAACAGGAAAGGAATGAACTTTTTGATACACGGGGTTTTGCTCAGCAAAGTTGCCATTCCCCCCTTTTTTTTTAAGTTCTTCTATTCCTACTTGAATTTGTTACATTTTCAAGTAGACCATCAGAACATTTGCAACTTCCCACAAACTTTGCTAGATTACCACCTTTCTGTCTACACTGTTCTAAAGGCTCAAGAAACTAGATCAAAGTTTGTGGAAAAAAAATGTGCATATACTTAAGTAAAGCTAACGTCGGTTTTTCTGCTTAGTTATCTTTTATTCTTTCCCATCAAGGTAAAAAGAGCCATACAGAAATTTAATTTATTCTAATCTACCCCAGATGTGGGAAAGACAAAGTGTGATGAAATTATAATGAAAATGCATGCTTTAAAAACATTCATTTGTTTATGCCTAATTAGTTTTGAAAAGGAGAACTCAGTGTTCAAATTTTATTAACTCAATCTACCTTCCAGCTAGATCCCTTTTTAAATTTCTACCAAGCTCAAAAAAAATATTGTTATTTAGGATACTTATGACACTCTCCAAAGATAAAGCAACAGTTTAATAACAGCTAGAAAATTAATGATTGTTATGTACACACAGAAAGAAACAGAGATAGAGAGACAGAGAGAAATAGATACATGTAATTTATTTTTAATTTTTCACTTTTTAAGGTTTAAGTTTTATTATTGTTGTTGTGAGTAAGTGCATATGTGTGTATGTGAGTGTGTATGTGTGTGTGTGTGTGAGTGTGTGTGTGTGTGTGTGTGTGTGTGTGTGTGTGTGTGTGCATAGGCCAGTAGGCCAGGAATAGGCTTCAGATCCCTCTGGTCTTGAGTTATAGGCAGTTGTGAACTGTCTGATATTTGTGCTAGAAAACAAACTCTGAACCTCTGGCCTAGCACTGAGTGTTCCTGAACACTAAGCCATCTCTCTAGACTCCCAGGAATAGAAATTTCAAACAAAACATAAACCCTAAAGATATTATGACCAAACTAATGTGGAAGTCTGTAAGACCTAGGTGCATGTTAATTGCCATAACAGTTGGCAGGAGAGCCACTGCTTGTTCTACTTGTGTTGGTTGCAGGTGGTGGCCTTCCAAGTCCTCTGGGGCCCTAGGTTTTGCTTCTTCTTTACATCACCTGTTCTCTGTGGCTCTTGCAACTTTAACTTATTATTATATTGGAGCTATGTCAATGTGACAGTAAAATATCTGGAAGGCAAATAGAATCATATGGGTGAAATCCCATTATCTTGGCGAGATTGTTCCTGGGTGAGAGCTTGCTGAAGTCTTTTTTAGATTTTTTTTTTCTTTAGGCAGGTTAGAAGGCCCAAAACGTTCATAAAACTCTTTCTCCATGTGAAGAAAAGCTCTTACCAAATACCTCATTTTTTGAAGAGGAAGCCTTTGCTCTAAAGGATGTTCTGTCAGAGTTATGAGAGGAGAGGTAATGATTTCAGAATGAGGGCACTGGCTAGGCGCCTGAAAGCAAAACCAGTGTAAATGTACACATTACTCTACATTACTTCATCTCAACTCTAGGTTTTGTGCGTTTTTTCTCACTTATTAAGTTATCAAAGGTGCTATTTAAATATCTTTAATGCTTACAGGCTTTTGCATTTCCATTTCAGATGAGCTGGTCTATGATTATTTACATCTGCCAGTTTCTACATCTTAGCATTGCAATTTGCCTTCAGTTTTCTGATATGACCTATAAATGTCAAAGTATTTCCATTTGTTTCCTGTTCTGATGAGAATGACCATTTCTAAGCCCTCTTAATGTAAGTGGTATAAAATTTGAGAGAGAATGAGAGAGAGGGAGGGAGGGAGAGAGGAGGAGGGGGAGAGGGAGAAGGAGAGGGAATAGGGGAGGGAGAGGGACAGGAAAGAGGGAAAGGGGGAGAGAGGGAGAGAGGGAGAGAGGGAGACAGGGAGACAGGGAGACAGACAGGGAGACAGGGAGACAAGGAGACAGAGAGGGATCTGTCCATGTCACCATCATGCTTTAGCCCAGGGTAATTGTTTATACCAAAAACAATAAACATTTTATAGAATGGCATCAGAGACCTAAGGGGATCTGGTTTGCCACTGCCATATAGTCACCATGACACCTCTTGCTATCTAGAAGACTGCCTTATAAACATCTTCTGTGGACATGATACTGGCATCACACAATGTCTTCAATGTCAGATCACATGTCCACACTTCTGTATTTCTACCCGTTTCTTCACTCCATTCAACTTTTCTTGACACTATATTTTTAAATTGTTTATTTGTGTGCCTTTGTTTATTAAAGCAGACCAACACATATGAGAACTTAATTGTGGTCCTGATACTCTTGTTATACTATAAGACTTAAAAGTGAAGACTTTGTGATGCCCATAAGGACTTCCACTAGTCACATAAGAAACCTGAAGAAATATCAATAAATTTAATGACTTATTAATTGAATGGTGTAGGTAGAATGAATATTTTAAAAGATACTGAAGTTAATTTCTGCATTTATAATTTCCATAACAACCTAACTAAAATAACCCTAGAATTAACTTCCTGTCTTCAGCAGTAATATTTTTAATGAAATTCCATTTTTCTATTTCAAAATGGAAGAGTATGCTTTGAAGCAAGGTTCAGTGAGTAGAATTAATGTTACAAAACACAATTCTTAGTGGTAAGAACATCTGGTGCTAACGTGTAAGAATCTACTCCCAGCACCCACCCAGGATCAGTGCTTGTCTGTATTCCTCCAACCCCAGCAACCATGAATCTGAGAAAAGTAGATCCTGGCACTTGCTGCCAGCCAACAGAATGAACAAAAACATAAACTTGGAGTTCAGTGAGAGATCTCATCTCATATGGCAGAGAATGATAGGGAAGAATGTCGAGCATCCTCTTCTGGCATCTGCATACATGCACATAGAAGTATGCATATGTACATGCATATACCACACATGCACGTCCATGCACACACACACACACACAGGCTCAGACATTTAAAAAATGAAACCGCTAATCACAATTATGTGCAATTCTAACACCTGCTGTTTGATTTAAGTTAATTAGTTCCAGGCAGAGTAAAACTTATGCCAGCATCATTGTAGTATTTATGTTTCTCATTGCTATAACTAATACCTAGCAAAACAACTTAAGATAGGACAGATTTTAGTCCACGGTTTGGGGAGCACTGTCATTATGTCTGTGACCAGGTCCTGTGAATGGTTGGAAAAGGATAATTGTTCAAATCTTGGGAAATCAGACAGGCAGAGAATTGTTTTCTCTTCGTTGCATTCAGGGTGGAATCCCAGCACAAGAGTTGGTACCACCCACTCTCAAAGCATGCTTTGCCCCTCAGTTAATTCTCCATAAAGACCTCACAGAAACATCACAAGCTTGTACCTTCTTAATGTTCCTTATGTTTCTTAATTTATTCACATCAACACGCATGATTAGCTACTACAGATATTCTTACTCAGGCTGCAAGTGTGAAGCAGATCTTTAATTATATAGATGTTGCTGTGTCCCTATTCACAGCACTCACTTAGGAGGTTTTGCCAGATAATTATGTGAAGTTCATCTTCGGCCAGCTAGGGCTAAAGTGTCCAAATCTAACTCATTCTTTTGGTCGTAAACTGTGAACAACTCCATCAGGTTATTTTCCTCAGAGATCAGGAAACTGTGGAGGGGCGGGGGTGATTGTAGAATTCTGAGCGGGTTGAGAATGTCAGGAGAACATGGCACACCAAACCAACTAAGCAGGGCCACATAGCCTCACAGAGATGGAAGCCAAAAGCATGGTTCCTGCATGGGTCTACACAAGGTTCTCTGCATATATGTTATTTCTGTTAGCTCCTCAGTTTGGTGAGACTCCTAACAGTGAGAGTCTATAAATTTCTGACCCTTTTGCCTGCTCTTGAGATTCTTTTCCTCCTATTGTGTTGCCCTGTCCTACCTTGCTTTGTCCTGTTTGGCTGTCATCTCTTGGAAGCTTACTTCTTTTTTTTTGAAGAGGAAATGAAAGAGGAGTGTAACTGAGGGAGAAGCCAGGTAGAGGAGAGCTGGGAGGGCTGGAGGAGAGGAGAAATTGTGATCGTGATGTATTGTATGTGAGAAGAATCTATTTTCAAAAAAGTTTAAATAAATAAATAAAACTTCTGTCAGATTAAGAAGAGAGAAATATTTATTGCAAATTCATTGTAAATGTCGTTGTATCTAGTCACAGAATGATTTGGGGGTCCTTTACTTGCACACATGGTGACTTTGCTGTACTGGGGGGCTCCCAAACCATGAGTCTAATTTATAATCAGGAGCATCATGAAGATGTCTCATCAGGACGTGAAGGAAAATCCCACTGCACTGTAACTTGAACTAGGAGCCCCTCCACTCAGTACAGATGGACAGGCAGTCTGTGGATGAATACTAAAATTATTTGCTAAGGCTGACTTGAACTTGCTAGTAGTACCCTGTTATGTAAAACCTAATTGGGTATAACTTACAGATCTTAGTGGCTTGCTGAACATCCAGCAGTAAGAAACCACAGAAGTCACTAGCATTCTTAATGTGAACTTCATGCACCACCAGTAGAGTTCACAAAAGAAGCAAGGAGTTCAGAAGACTCGTTCAGGAAGCATTTAAAACACGAGTGAAAGTGATGACACTTTCCTAGCTCCCAGGTTCGGTAATTCTTTTTTTTTTTCTCTCATTTGAACTAAAACTTGATTCATACAAACCATCATAAAGTCTACAATGCATTAGAAAAAAGTTTCTGTTATCATTCATCACTCCAAAGTCAGAATGGCCCTGCAAAGCTAGTATGTCATCACCATATGCTTAAATAACTGATAGAAAGGCCATGGATGATAAAGATATAACAAACTAATCAAGAACAGAAATGTAGCTTCTATGCATTTTTAAAGTATCTGGTATGCCTTTCAAATACAAATAAAAACTGCCTTTAAAATATGTGTATATTGTCTCTAGAGAACCCGCAGTTTTTTTTTTTTTAAAGGACTTGTATGTTTGTGTTTGTTCAGCTATCCTGTTAGAGCTTGTCCTCATGAGAAGTCTTACAAGAAAGTCAGTACACCTTTAAGAATTATTTGACCTCTCTCCTAATGGCACTATTCAATTTTCTAACTCAATGAATGCATTCCCCACCTGTCTGGTCCCTTTACACATTAACAGACACTCAGAAAATTCCCCCATTTCTTTTTTTTATTAGATATTTTCTTTATTTACATTACAAATTTTATCCCCTTTCCTCATTTCTCCTCCAAAACCACTCCTACCTCTACCACTACCGCTGCTCACTAACTCACCTACTCCCTCTTCCCTGTCCTGGCATCCTTATACATTGGGGCATAGAGACTTCACAAGACCAAGGGCCTCGTTCTCCTCTCATTGGTGTCCCACAAGGCCATACTGTGATACATATGTGGCTGTAGCCTTGAGTCTCTCCATGTATACTCTTTGGTTGGTGGTTTAGATGCTGGGAGCTCTGGGGTTACTGGTTGGTTCATATTATTGTTTCTTCTATGGGATTATAAACCCCATCAACTCCTTGGGTTCTTTCTCTAGCTCCTCCAGTGGGGTCCATATGATCAGTCCAATAGATGGCTGTGAGTATCTATCCACTTCTGTATTTTCCAGGCACTGGCAGAGCCTCTCAGGAGACAGCTATATCAGGCTCCTTTCAGCAAACTCTTGTTTGCAATCCACAATAGTGTCTGAGTTTGGGAACTGTTTATGAGATGGATTTACAGGTGGGACAGTCACTGGATGGCCTTTCCTTCAATTTCTGCTCCAAACTTTGCCTCTGTATTTCCTCCCATGGGTATTTCGATGACCCTTTTAAGAAGGACTGAAGTATCCATATTGTTCTTCCTTCTTGACTTTCATATGGTCTGTGAGTTGTATCTTTGGTATTCTGAGCTTCTGGGCTATTATCCATTTATTAGTGATTATATACCATGGATGTTCTTTTGTGCTTGTGATATGTCACTCATGATGATGTTTTCTAGATCCATCCATTTGCCAAAGAACTTCATGAATTCAACATTTTTAATAGCTGAGTAGTACTCCATTGTGTAAATGTACCATTTTCTGTATCCATTTCTCTGTTGAGGGACATCTGCGTTCTTTCCAGCTTCTGGTTATTAAAAATAAGGCTGCTATAAACATAGTGGAGCATGTGTTTTTATTACATGTTGGAGTATCTTCTAGGTATATTCCCAGGAGTTGTATTGCTGGATCCTCTGGTAGTACTATGTCCAATTTTCTGAGGAACCAACAAACTGATTTCCAGAGTGGTTGGACCAGCTTGCAATTCCACCAGCAATGGAGGAATGTTCCTCTTTCTACACATCCTCGCCAACATGTGCTGTCACCTGAGTTTTTGATCTTAGCCGTTCTGACTGGTGTGAGGTGGAATCACAGGGTTATTTTGATTTGCATTTCCCTGATGACTAAGGATGTTGAACATTTTTTAGGTGCTTCTCAGCCATTTGGTATTCCTCAATTGAGAATTCTTTGTTTAGCTCTGTATTCTATTTTAATAAGGTTATTTGCTTCTTCTTGAGTTCTTTGTATATGTTAGATATTAGCCCTCTATCATATATAGGATTGGTAATGATCTTTTCACAATCTTTGGTTGCCTTTTTGTCTTATTGACAGTCTCTGTTGCCTTACAGAAGCTTTGCAATTTTATGAAGTCCCATTTGTCAATTCTTGATCTTAGAGCCTAAGTTATTGGTGTTCTTTTCAGGAAAAATTTCCCTGTGCCTATGCGCTCCAGGCTCTTCCCCACTTTCTTTTCTATTAGTTTCACTTTATCTGGTTTTATGTGGAGGTCTTTGATTCACTTGGACTTGAGCTTTGTACAAGAGGATAAGAATGGATCAATTCACATTCTTCTACATGATAACTGCCAGTTGAGCCAGCACATTTGTTGAAAATGCTGTCTTTTTTCCACTGGATGGTTTTATCTCCTTTGTCAAAGATCAAGTGACCATAGGTGTGTGGGTTCATTTCTGGGTCTTCAATTCTATTCCATTGATCTACCTGCCTGTCACTGTACCAATACCATGTAGATTTTATCACAATTGCTCTGTAATACAACTTGAGGTCAGGCATGGTGATTCCACCAGAAGTTCTTTTATTGTTGAGAAGAGTTTTAGATATCCTGGGATTTTTATTACTCCAGATGAATTTGGAAATTGCTCTTTTTAACTCTATAAAGAATTGGTTTGGAATTTTGATGGGGATTGCATTAAATCTGTAGATTACTTTCAGTAAGATGGCCATTTTTACTATATTAATCCTGCCAATCCATGACCATGGCAGATCTTTCCATCTTCTGGGATCTTCTTTGATTTCTTTCTTCAGAGACTTGAAGTTCTTGTCATACAGATCTTTTACTTGCTTGATTAGAGTCACAGCAAGATATTTTATATTATTTGTGACTATTGTGAAAGGCGTTTTTGCCCTAATTTCTTTCTTGGCCTTTTTATCCTTTAAGTAGAGGGAGGCCACTGATGTGTTTAAATTAATTTTATATCCAGCCACTCGGCTGAAGTTGTTTATCAGGTTTAGTTCTCTGGTGGAATTTTTAGGGTTACTTATATATACTATCATTTCATCTGCAAATAATGATATTTTGACTTCTTCCTTTCCAAATTGTATCCTTTTGACCTCCTTTTTGTTGTCTAATTGCTCTGGCTCAGACTTTGAGTACTATATTGAACAGGCAGGGAGAGAGTGGACAGCTTTGTCTAGTCCCTAATTTTTGTTGGATTGCTTCAAGTTTCTCTCTATTTAGTTTTATGTTGGCTACTGGTTTGCTGTATATGGCTTTTGCTATGTTTAGGTATGGGCCTTGTATTTCTGATATTCCCAAGAATTTTGTCACAAAGGGGTGTTGGCTTTTGTCAAATGCTTTCTCCGAATCTAATGAAATGATCATGTGTTCTTTTTCTTTTGCGTCTGATTATATAGTGGATTACGTTGATATATTTCCATATGTTGAACCAACCCTGCATCCCTGGGATGAAGCCTACTACATCATGTTGCATGATAATTTTGATGTGTTCTTGGATACTGTCTTTGAGAATTTTATTGAGAATTTTGCACATTGATATTCATAAGGGAAATTGGTCTGAAGTTCTCTTTCATTGTTGGGTCTTTGTGTGGTTCAGGTATCAGAGTACTTGTGGCTTCATAGAACAAATTTGGTAGTGTTCGTTCTGTTTCTATTTTGTGGAATTATTTGAAGAGTATTAGTATTAAGTCTTCTTTGAAGGTCTGATTGAACTCTGCACTAAACCCATCTGGTCCTGGCCTTTTTTTGTTGTTGTTAGAAGACTTTTAATTACTGCTTCTATTTCTTTAGGGGTTATGAGACTGTTTAGATCATTTATCTGAGCCTGATGTAACTTTGGTACCTGGCATCTGTCTAGAAAATTGTTTATTTCGTTCAGATTTTCCAGGTTTGTTGAGTATAGGATTTGTGGTAGGATCTGATGATTTTTTTTTTTTTGGGATTTCCTCATTTTCTGTTGTTATGTCTCCCTTTTTATTTCTGATTTTGTTGATTTGGACTCTCTCTCTGTGCCCTTTTATTAGTTTGGCTAAGGGTTTATCTATCTTGAAATACCAGACAGTAGGGAGAGGGAACTTTTAGAGCCTACCTCCAGCAAGAAGACAGGACATCAAGTGAGGAATAGGGTTGCCATCCCACAGTCACATCTCTGATACATAATTGTTCCTGTCTGAAAGAATCACAGTTAATGAAATGGAGAGGAGACTGAGGAAAAGAAGGTCCAGTGACAGGCACAAAGTGGGATCTAGCTCAAGGGGAGGCCCCAAGGTTTGACACTATTACGGAGGCTATGGTGCACTCACAAAAGGGACCTATCATGACTGCCCTCCAGAAAACACAACAAGCAACTGAAAGAGTCAGATGCAGATATTTCCACCCAACCAATGGACAGAAGCAGCTGACCCCTGTGGTGAATTAGGGAAAAGCTGGAAGAAGCTGAGGAGGAGGCCAACCCTATAGGAGGACCAGCAATCTCAATTAACTTGCCCCCCCTAGATCTCTCAGACACTGGATCACCAACCAGGCAGCACACACCAGCTGATATGAGGCCCCCAACACATATACAGCAGAGGACTGCTGTGTCTGGGTTCAGTCAGAGAAGATGCACCTAACCCTCAAGAGACTGGTGCTCCCAGGGAGTTTAGAGATCTGGTGGGGTGGGGGTGAGGTTCAGACATCCTAGTGGAGATAGGGATGTGGAGCAGGTATTGGATGTGGAACAGTCGGAGGGTGGCCTGTGTGAAGGGGAATAAAATATGGAGTGTAAAAATAAAGAATAAAAAAGACGATGATGATAATAATAATAATAACAATCACTTGAAGTTATTATCATTTTTAAAACGGATACAATAAGAAAAAATTATATTTCTAGTGACTGGTTTTATAGGAGGAGAGAACTGAATGTTCAGACTGTATTCTGACATCTTCATATTCTCCACAGGACATATATGTGCACACACACACACACAAATACACACACACACACACACACACAGGTATGTAAAATTTGATGCATAGTTTGGTATAATGCACAAATTCTATTTATGCCTTTATGGGGGCTATTGCTATGGCTGTACAGGAGCCACCTGGAATACTATCCTAAACTTCTGGAATCTGTAGTGAAATTCTTTGTGAATGATGTGTTTCCTGTGATGAGTTTTATCAATGAGTTTCAATTAAAAATCAAATACTATGTGTAAGGCAAATATCTCATGGACCAGGAAAGGAGGATGGAGAAGCACAAAAGTTTGACAATATTCTGAGTCTCTAATGAAGATGCATTAATATTATTATACATCTTAAGAACAGATAAGGTGCCTGAGCTGAGGCAGTGGTAGAATTACGTTAAAACCATATACATGATAAAAATGACCTATGGAATGATTACAAAATAGGACCAGGGAAAGAATCATGAGGACCTACAGAAAAGGGCTACAGTCTATGTGACTGAGAGAGAACAATGACAAAGGTGGAGTCGTGAGAACAAACAAGACTTCAAGACTGAATGCTTGGCATTATCAAATGTGAAAAAGACGAGTAAGCCCCATGGTGAAGAACAGAGAGTGCAAGTTTGATAGCTGTAGAAATGTCATTGGTCACTTATCTATAACTATGAGGCATAAGAGCAAAAGGATCAGAATCACAGCTATCATATAGAGTGAGTAGGTAAAATGGGTAGCAAAGTAAAAAATGTTTTCAACATATATCCTTCTACCAAAACTTTCTTTATCAAATGAGTCTTCCAAACTTATAGCACCAATTTGATATAATTAATTGGACAAAAATTTAACATTATATCAGACACTGTGAGATGTATATAATGGAAGAACTTTTTTAAAACAATTTTTATTATATATTTTCTTCATTTACATTTCAAATGCTATCCCAAAAGTACCCTGTAACCTCCCCCGACCCTGATTCCCAACCCACCCACTCCCTCTTTCTGGCCCTGGCATTCCCCTGTACTGGGGCATATAAAGTTTGCAAGACCAAGGGGTCTCTCTTCCCAGTGATGGCCAACTAGGCCATCTTCTGCTACATATGCAGCTAGAGACATGAGTTTCAGGGTTACTGGTTAGTTCATATTGTTGTTCCACCTATAGGGTTGCAGAACCCTTTAGCTCCTTGGGTACTTTCTCTAGCTCCTTCATTGGGGGCCCTGTGTTCCATCCAATAGATGACTGTGAGCATCCACTTCTGTATTTGCCAGGCACTGGCATAGTCTCACAAGAGACAGCTATATCAGGGTCCTTTCAGCAAAATATTGCTGGCATATGCAATAGTGTATGCATTTTGGTGGCTGATTATGGGATGGATCCTATAAATTAACCAAAAAAAGACACCAGATTCAAATGCATTGCTTCTTTAATGTTTCATGCAGCACCTGCCAACATGGGAATGAGGTAGCTAGGAAATAAAACACAATCTTACTCAGCATTTGGCATGTCCTGGCTATGTAAATGTATTTACCTTGTATCTCTGACTCTCACTATTTTACCCACATTGCAGAGTATAGTCAGAGAAGCTGAAAAGAATAGAAGCTATTGTGTTAAATCTTAAATCTAAAGTATGAAATTGGAAAACTAACTCTCAGACTAGTTTAAAAATCCCATACTAATGGCTCATACTTCAACTTACTGTTGCATCATAGCATTATGTAAGAGAAAGCAGCAACTATAGCTTCCAATATTGCCCGTAGTTTTCATAGTTCACTGGAAATACAGAGCTCATTGCAAACTATTTTGCTGGTGGTCTGGTTTATGACAGGAAATGAATGTAGATTAAAGTCAGCCAAGGTCATATGCATGGGCGGCAGAGTTCTGGGAAGAAATAGGACTGAAAGATTCTGGGTTTTTTTTGTTTGTTTGTTTATTTTGTTTTCTCTGTGTTGTATTCAAGATATGTTGCTTTCCTTGTGTATGTGTGGGATATGTCCCATGTACTGGCGATGGTAAAGATCACTAAACCCTGAAGTTCAGAGTTGTCCTGAGTTTCTATTACAGAGGTATGATTGGTTCATGAATTTATTGTCAACATGGTTTATCAGATGGTGTATTTTAATACTACCCTGTGTAAAATAAGGCACTGGTAAACAAAGCTCTCTTACCAGGCATGAAGTTATCCCCCCTACCCCCCCACCCCCCCCACACATCCTACACCATACTTTTTTGAAACAAGGTTAATTCTTTAAATCAAACAAGTGGCTGGTTAATACTAAAGTATGCTACTGTATTTGAAATAATTAACTAGTACCTGAGTATTTAGAAGAGATAAAATAAATATTGTAACTTTATAATAATATTATAATATTATTTAGACTCTGAGGTATAGATGAATGGCCTGAAAGCAGACCAGATCTGAAAGCAAAGTCAGGTCTTCTGTGGTCCTGGTATTTTCAGTTAGAGTTGTTCTAAGAACACTTTGCTTACAAATAACTGCTAAGTTACATGGAGAAATTAAGCAGGGCATTTTATCTGTTTATGACTATGCATGGGCAGAAGGTCAACTAATTAATATTGTTTGGGGCAGTTACAAACCTGCATCTGTTTCAGTGTCAATGGGAGACTAATTGTGCTAGAAAATTAGTAATCAATATACATGCGTGAAGGCTTTAAGTTATGTGTTTCCAACTTAAAATTTAAGGGCATCCCAGCACTTGGGAGGCAGAGGCAGGTGGATTTTTGTGTTCGACGCCAGCCTGGTCTACAAAGTGAGTTCCAGGACAGCCAGGGCTATACAGAGAAACCCTGTCTCAAAAAAACAAAAACAAAAACAAAAAAAAAGACATTAAAATTACTTAAATAAATGAAAATACTTTTTCTCAAGAAAGCAGAGAGTGGTATAAGGTGTGAAAGAATGCACCACTGTACAAAGCTACTGAATTTGCCTTTGTCTCCACTAAGTTTCTTTTCACACTTTTTTCTTTCTCTTACTCCAGAGTGCTTTCAAATTGCTTATTCAATCAGCTTTCAATCAGCTGTTTCTACTTCTTCCATTTTGACTTGCACTTATCAGATGCTTCAGTTATGTTCAAAAAATATGCTGAGTAATGCTAACTGCTATTAATAATATAAAAGTCAAAAAATCCAGCCATGAAGTGCTTTGAGCATATCTCCTAGAAGTAAAGCAGAAATGAATTCCTTGAGTTATTTGAGGAACAGATATTTATAAATGTTCCATGATAACCACAGCCATTGTGAAACTGAAGTTTCACAAGGTATTCAAGATGGTACTTTTTAATTTTATTTTATTGCTTTTATGTGACTGAGAGTTTGCATGCATGCATGTTGATGTATCATGTGTAGGCTTGGTGCTCATAGGGCCCAATAGATGTCAGGTCTCATGGAACTATAGTTACAGACAGTTTTAAGCTTCTGTGTAGGTGCTGGGATGCAAACATGGATCCTCTGGAAAAGCATGCTTTTAACTACTGAGCCATCTCTCCAGCCCCACGAGTTGCTGCTTTTAATTTACAGTTTTGTTTTGTTTGAAGGTACAGCGTGAAATAATAGTCTTTTTGAACTATGATATAAATCCTAATGTTCCAAATTGTGTACTTCGGCAAAATTTTAAGACAGTAATATAAACAAATGTGTTACCCATCACTGCCAAGATTTATAGCTTTAGTAGCAGATGCATCCGTTATCTCACGGCTCCTGTGTGAGGAGCCAAGTAGGAGTTAGTTGTCTTGCCTGCTTCAGGATCTCTCATGAATCTACAATCCAAGCACAAAGAGGTTGTGTTCTCATTTCAGAACTGGCCTGGGGAAAGGTCCATTTTCAAGCTTACTGACAGGGCTAAAGACTAAATTCGATTCCTTTAAGACCACCAGACTACTGGTCACTTGCAAGTGACAGAGATCACCCTCAGTTTACTGCTATCAGGATAAGCTCTTGGAATATACTCAGAAAACTGCATATTATGGTTAAAAGAGTGACAGAAAAATAGCATATTCTATTCTGATTTATAAAATGCTATTTGAACAGTTAATTCATGTACTGGAGACAAGATTATAGGCTCAAACATATGAAAATAGAGAAGACTGAAATTGTACGCATAAGGTTTCGGTGTTCCCTGAAATCCTGTTTGCAGCTTCCTACCATAGCACAAGGATAATGGGCAAGATCCCCACCAAATGTTAGTTATGATTGGCACATGCTTTCTAGAAAGTCTGTAGCCCTCCTGGATACCAGTTTTCTGCTTCTGTGAGATGTGTATGTTTTTCCAGTAGATCAGATATCAAATGGCATCTGTAAAATGCACATGCCAGATGGACGGTTAACCCTCTACAGCTTGGGTGAGAGCCACACAGGCTGCAATCAGTGTTTCTCCTGAGTGCTTTCAGTGGGAGGGGCTGTTATCACTCACTGAAGTGCTTGACTGACCCACTAGAGTACAGAATCATATCTAACAGATGTTTCCAGCCGTTCCTTTTTTATTGATTGACTGATGACTGGTATCCACACATTGATGTGATCAGTTAAAGTGAAGGATAAAAGCAGAAATCCAGAAAATGTCTACAAAAGTGACATTTTAAAGGAGTAGGGCGTAGACACAGTTGAGCAATGTGTTCCACATTGTTTTAAGATGTGATGAGACCCAGAGTCTGTCCCTGATGACCCAGTGCCTTCCAGCTGTCAGCCTCCTCGCCACTCATGATCAGCAGTAGAGAACTGAACAACTTGTTCACAGTAAATTTTTACTTTCTCAACTTCTAATCTACTTCCAAATTTCTTGTTTACAACATTTTCCAAATCCTTTGGCCCTTAATTTATTTTTTTTTCACTGTAGCCTTGGAAAGCCTATCAATTCTGATTGATAGGGTAAACATTATACATGTGATTTATGACTTTTAAAAGTATACATCAACTTATTTTTAGGGATTACATAAACTAAGCAGGGCATCACATGTTTGTAAGCCTGGGAGGTTGAGGCAGGGTTATAGCAAGTTCAAGGCCTACCTGGGAAAACTAGTAAGACCTTGTCACAAAATAAAGTAGATAGAATGCAGATAGAACTCCGTGGCAGAGCACTTTCCTAGCAGACATGGGGATACACATTGAATCTCTAGCACAGTGGAAAAGGTTTCTCTATAAGCCTCATAAATATATAGATGACTGATATACATGAATCATAGATATTTATATTAATAGGCAGATTTATTTTCTGTTTTATATTCCTTAACAAATATACAATTTACTTTCAATTAAAATGCAGGGTTTGTCAATAGAGTACTTCTTATTTTTAGACCAAAATATGTCTAGGTTTAGATTGAAATTATAAGGAAGATATAGATACAGATACAGCTGCTATAGAGACAGCAGACACAGACGAAAACACAAAGACTAACACAGGAACAGACACACCTCTCTACCCGTAGATTAGTGCAACTCTCAGACACCATCAGAGAAGTTTCACTCTGTAGTGAATGGTGGTTAACAAAGAAATTCAAAACTGGTCAAAGTGTGAGAGTACATGATTGCAGACTACCCTGCTATAGTTAGGACATCTGTATGAAACTTCCTTCCCAAGGCTCAGGGGTTATCAAAGAAGAGTAGCTGGAAATTTTCTGAAGAGCAGAGCTTGGGGGAAGATCAGAGAAAATGTTGTCTTCTGTATATAAGAGGACTGCTGGGCTCATAAGCATACAGCAGCTCTACACAAATCAAGCCAGTCAACATTCTGTAATGGGTTCATGAGCTTCAATGTCTAATAGAGGGGCTATGGACAGCTGATAGATTCTGAGGGAAAGAGAGTTGATATTCCTTAAAGTTGTAGCTCACAGTGGGATAATCAAGCTTGAGTGAATGTTGCCACACCCATACACCACAAGTTGGAATCAGTGATTTATTATCTTAAAGGGAATACATGGAGTTGGAGTATGAAACTAGGAGGAATCTGGGAAAAGTTAAGGAGAGGATTGTGGGTGAATGTGATCAAAATAGGTTCCTCTAAATTTTCAAAGAATTAATAATAATATTCTTGAATCTAGGATCAAGTTACTTTAGTCAAAAGTTTTTCTAAAAGTTGTTCTGAAAACATACTATAATAGAAAATGAGGAGTGTAAATACAGTCACACAACAAACACCAACAGATCTCATGCAAATAGAAACAGTCATTACAGTCTACGGTCCACTAAATACAATGAATAATTAATTTAAATATTGTTCTTAAGTTATTAAGAATGTAACCAAAATGTAGGTTAAAGAGATAGGAGATATGGGAAAACCACTGACATAACTATAAATTGCTTTTAAATGTATAATATTTGTATTTTTCTCCACTTGATTGAACAGGTTTGAAAAGGTAAAACAAGCTTTACATTGACCACAGAATTTTTTATCCTTTATTAGCCAATTATTACTACACTTTCAATAAATGTTGCTTGGCAGAAGCAAGTGGAGAAGAATCAGCGTGTAGTTCCTGTAAATTATCTAGCTATGCCTCGTGCCTGCAAATTTACTATTATATTATAAACATTGAGATACCAATTTTATTAATACTGTCTGTTCTTTTAGTGTGAGAATATTATTTACAGTCATTTGTTGTCCTTCCTTTGTCCTTTACCTCCGTTCTTGTTCTCTTCCTGTTTAATCATATTTTTATTTCCAATGTTTTTGTTCTTTCTATGTTCAAGTTATAGAGCCTAACTCCATGATTCTGTGTAGTATACATGCCTTTCACAGGCCCACATATATGTATACAAATAAATTATTCATTGGTCATGGAACAGGTTTCAGGAAATAGAAAAGAAAAGACTGCCACAACAAGTCAAATACTTAGTGAGAAAGGAAACAATTCAGAAAGGAAAAAGGTTATAAAGATGAGCCTACTTCCATTACACAATGTGTCTCACCTCTTAATGTGATAGACTATGTTAAATGATTTTAAATATTATGTAAGACTTACAAACTTGTGACTAATTATGGGTGTGGGTGTAATTATTTTAACACAGTGTAACATCAAATTTGTTCTTATTCCATTGAGGACTTGCTGCTGTGTTCATGACTAATATTGTTTGGCATGCTTGTGCTTTTTTGCTAATTTATTCTATTTCTAATGTGATTTTATTAATGGACCCAAAAGAAAAATCTACTTGAATAGAGATTCTTTTGACTGACAGTGACTTTCAATATATTTGATGAAACTTAAAACTATTTTTAAAGTGCCTTTCAGAATGAACAGTTGGTTGGCATTTTGAGATATGTTACAATATATATTTATTTCTTTAAGAATTCACAATTCTTCAGCTTGTTGACCTTTTCGAGTTCTGTGTACCATATTGTGGGTATTCTGGTTTTTTTTTTTTTTTTTTTTTTGGCTAATATCCACTTATTAGAGAGTAAATACCATGTATGCCCTTTTGGGTCTGAGTTACCTCACTCAGGATGATATTTTCTAGTTCCATCCATTTGCCTGCAAAACTCAGGATGTCCTCGTTCTTAAGACCTGAGTAGTATTCCATTGTGTAAATGAACCACATTTTCTGTATCCATTCTTCTGTCGTGGGACATCTAGGTTGTTTCCAGCTTTTGGCTATCACAAATAAGGCCTCTATGAACATAGATGAACACGTGCCCCAGTGGCATGGTAGGGCACCTTTTGGGTATATTCCCAAGAGTGGTATAGTTGGCTTTTCAGGCAGATCCATTTCCAATTTTTTTGAGGAACCTCCAGATTGATTTCCAGAGTGGTTGTACCAGTTTGCAATCTCACCAGCAATGGAGGAGTGTTCCTCTTTCTCCACATCCTCTCCAACATGTGTTGTCACCTGAGGTTTTGATTTTAGCTTTTCTGGTTGGTGTAAGATGGAATCTCAGGATCGTTTTGATTTGCATTTCTATGATCACTAAGAACTCTGAACATTTCTTTAGGTGCTTCTCAGCCATTTGAGATTTCTCAGTTGTGAATTCTTGGTTTAGTTCTATACCCCATTTTTGATTGAGTCCTTTAGGTTTTTGGTGATTAACTTCTTGAGTTCTATATATATTGTGGATATTAGACCTCTATCAGATGTAGGGTTAGTGAAGATTTTTTTCTCAATCTATATGTTGTTGATTTGTCTTATTGACTATGTCCTTTGCCTTATAGAAGTTTTCCAGTTTCATGAGGTCCCATTTATCAATTCTTGATCTTAGATCATGAGATATTAGAGCAATTACAAGTGGGGAGGGAGGAAAAGATCTTGGTGGGAAAGTGGATGGGGGAGGGGAAGTTGGGGGGAGAGGGGAGCCCGATCTGGTATTAGATGAGGGAAAAGGACTGAAGCTCTGAGGGCTAGAAGAAGGAATTGAAAAAGGCAATATCAGGAAATAGGATGTTGGTAGAACCCTCCATGCAGGAAGCAGGTGTGACCACATGGGCCAAGATGGCGCCCTGGCCCATTGCCAGGTCCCATGAACCCCACATGTTTACTGCCTTTCCCGAACATACGCAGTGAAACTGCATGTGTAAGCTGCCTGCCAAGTTAGATTATTCATCGTGATCCAGATCTGTCAGCCTATCTGTGACCGACCTGAGCTCGTGCCCAGTTCATGCATGGAGCGTGCGTGATTCTGATTAGATGAAGTGGTGTGGAGAGAGATGAGGTCAGTTGCTGCGAGTGTATAAGAATAGCCCTTGCCCCAAGTAAAGTGTAGCTGCGTGAACCCGTCTTGGTGTCTGTGTCGTTCTTGTCTCTGTGGGTTGGAGACTGCAGCAAGGGGTGGCCCGTATGGGGAACTCATCATGTTGGTAAGCAACGGTAAGTAAAGAAAGCACAGGCCTGTCAGGTTCCTGGAAAAAAAGGGACGAAGCATTAAGGATCTTAGATATAGAGACAGAGGGAATTTAAACGATATGGGTTCAACTGCATCTAAAGTGAAAGTAAAAATGGCATTGACCCAGCTTCTTAAAAGAACCACATTAACATAAAAGCAGAGATGGTGAACAGATTTCTGGACACCCTCTTCAAGGAAGCCCCATGGCTTTTAGAGGAAGGGTATATTAATCAACAGTGCTGGGAGGTCTGGGAAGGGATCTCCAAGCTTCCGATATGAAGAACCCTCTACCTGTAGGGATGTTAGCCATATGGAACTTGGTCAGGGCGTGCTTGAGGGATGCCAGTGGAAAGTACAATGCTGAAATAGAGGAAGGAGCGGTGGTGATTGAGGAGGCTAAGGAGATTGCTTCTCAGGCTAGCAGCTGAAAACCTAAACAGCTTAAACAACAAACCAAAGAGAAGAAAGAGAAGAAGGAATCTAGCTCTGAAGGGTCTACTAGTGACAGCGACGGGACTGATAGCAACAGTGACATCTGTAGTCAGATGTCCCGCTTGAGTTTGCGGCGCAGTAGGACGCCTGAACCATCAGCCCCTCCGTTGACTTCTCCCCCCCCCCCCCCATAAAGATTAGGAAGACAAAAGGGGAAGGCGTAGTCTTCATGTAGAAGTCTAGAAAAATGTGCCCACCATTGTGGGGGCCTTCCCAGTATTTCAGGATCAACAGGGGCAACGTTATCATGAACCCCTGGATTGGAAGGTTGTACAAAGATTGAAGGAGTCAGTTCCGACTTATGGGGTCCAGGCTGCCTTTACCATAACTCAAGTTGAGTCCCTACAGCGGTACTGTATGACGCCTTTTGATTGGCAGAACCTTCGCAAAGCCATTCTTTCGGGAGGAGGTTATTTAACATGGAAGGCTGCTTATCTTAAGCATGCCGTTGAGCAGGCTATGGCTAATGCTGCTGCTGGATTCCCCAATGCAGCCTGGAATATAGACATGTTAATGGGGCAAGGGAACTTTGCCAACAATCAAACAGGTTATCCTATACAGGTTTATGAGCAGATTAATAACTGCTCTTAGAGCTTGGAAGATGCTATCAGGCACTGGAGACCTTGGGACCAGCTTGTCTAGGGTGATACAGGGACCCAATGAGAACTTTGCAGACTTCCTAGCACGACTAGTGGAGACAGCTGGGAGAGTATTTCCAGATGGTGATGCTGCAATGCCATTGGTCAAGCAATTAGCCTATGAGTAGGCCAATAAACCCTGCAGAGACGCCATATGCCCTTATAAGAGCCAACGTTGTAAGTATGGTTAAAGGTTTTCCGAGATGTGGTGGACATTCCACTGACCAACCAGGGGTTAGTGGCAGCCATAGTTCAGGCTCAAAGGCAGACTCCTCATCAGGGTGGACAGCAAGGGGGAATCCAGGGGGGATGCTTCTCTTGTGGGCAGCCAGGTCATTTCAAGCGAGACTGTCCTAATAAAGGAAGACAGGAGATACAGACAGGCATGCAGAGCCCAAGTTATGCCCTCACTGTCACAAAGGAAATCATTGCGTCAGAGAATGTCAATCCAAGTGGGATGTAGATGGTTGTCCCCTAACTTCTCAATCCACAGCTGCTAGGCCAAAAAATGGAGTGCGGGGCCCCCAGCCTCAGGGCCCACAAATATATGGGGCCATGCAGCAGACTCCCACACTGTGGCCAAACCTTCAACACATTCCCCGGTGCAATCATCTACGGGCATCCTCAGAAGAGCCACAACAGGAAGTGCAGGACTGGACATCTGTGCCACCACCAGACTCATATTAACCCCAGAAATGAGTGTGCAAATGACTGCTTCAGACTTTAAGGGTCCTTTGCCTAAAAACACAGTTGGCCTCTTATTAGGACATGGTTCAGCAGCCAATAAGGGATTAATTATCCATCCTGGTGTCATTGATCCTGACTATGGGGGAGAGTTTAAGATCATGGTTTCCTCCCCCAGAGGGGTGTCTGCCATTTCCCCTGGAGATAGAATTGCTCAAATTTTGCTTTTGCCTAGTCACCATGCTAGCTTCCTTTCAAGGGAACTGAAAAGAGGAAATAGGTGCTTCAGCTCTACTGGAGACACTGGGGTGTGGTTTTCTATGACTATGGAGGATCACCCTATGATTAAACTTGAAATTTAGGGAGTCTCTATATGGGGCTTACTTGATTGGGCCAATCGCAGCACTGTAAAAGAAACAGATTGGCCAAAAAGTTGGCCCCTTCAGACCTCTGCTCAAACTCTTCAAGGTCTTGGATTTGCACAAGACCCCAGCTACAGTGCCAGTGTACTCCATTGGAAGGATGAGGAGGGGGCATAGGGGCAGTTTTCAGCCATTTGTTCTTCAAGTCCCTGTTTCATTATGGGGAAGAGATGTTATGACCAAGATGGGTGTAAAAATAGTTTCAGAAAAGACTTATAGTTTGCAGAGTCAAGCTATCATGGACGGGATGAACTATCAGAAGGGTAAGGGTCTTGGCAAAAATGAGGATGGATGATTCTCACCTATCTCTCCTAGAGGCCAAAGTGGCAGGGAGGGATTGGGTTTTTCCTAGGGTCCACTGAGCAAATATCTATTAAATGGAAATCTTATCAGTTGGGTGCCTCAGTGACCCCTACCCAAGGAAAAGCTGGAAGCTGGCCACATGTTGGTTAAAGAGCAACTTGATGCAGGACATGTTAGAGAATCTATTTCACCATGGAATTCACCTATTTTTGTTATAAAAAAGAAATCAGGGAAATGGAGGTTACTCCATTGTTTACGTGCAGACAATGCCCAGATGGAAATCATGGGGTCAGTGCAATTATGGTTACCAATGACTTCAGCGTTACCAAGAAATTGGACCTCAATAGTGATAGAGTTGAAAGATTGCTTTTTCACTGTTCCTCTGCATCCGGTTGATACAGATAAATTTGCCTTTACCTTGCCATCAATTAATCATTCTGCCCCTGATTTGCGATATGAGTGGGTGGTTCTACCCCAAGGTATGGCAAATAGCCCTACACTGTGCCAGGTTTATGTAGATAAGGCATTGCGACCTATCTGACAACAGTATCCGAGAGTATATTTATACCACTATATGGATGATATTTTGATTTGTGGATCCTTTAATGTGGAAGTGGAAGAAGTATTTGGGACCCTAACTAAACAGTTGGAGAAGTGGAATTTGGTGATAGCCCCAGAAAAGACAGAAGTAAAACACTATTTAGGCACTAAATTGAGAGATGCTGTTGTCAAGCCACTAAAGCTGGAATTAAGGATGGATAAACTGCATACCTTGAATGATTTTCAGAAATTGTTAGGAGATATCAATTGGATTCAGCCCTATTGTAATCTTCCCAATGCAGAGTAAAGCCCTTCATTCGATATTTTAAAAGGAAATTCCGATTTACAATCTCCTTGCCAATTAACACCCTTAGCCAGAGCTTGTTTGCAAAAGGTGGAATAAAGTTTAGCCAAAGCAAGTTGATCGGGTTGATCCCACCTTGCCTATTAGTTTTTGCTACCAATTTGTCTCCCACGGGAGTATTTTGGCAAAAAGGGCCTTTATGTTGGGTATATTTACATCACTGCCCAGCCAAGGTACTGCCATGGTATCCCAAAAGCATAGCCCACCTAATTCTTAAGGGCATAAAGGTTGGACTAGGAGCTTTTGGTAAACAACCTGATGTAATAATCATGCCATATACTCCTAATCAGATTGAGGTACTTGCCTCCACTAATAATGATCGGGCCATTCTTTGCACCAGCATGACTGGGTGGTTCAAGAATCATTATCCTGCCAGTCCTTGGCTTCAGTTTGTCATGAGAAATCCTATGATATACCCCAGAATTACCCAGACTGAGCCAATCCCAGGTGCTGCTAATGTATTTACTGATGGATCCAAAGGTGATGTGGGAGTAGTTTATGTTGAAGGAAATCAACCCCAAGCTCATGTATTTCCCTATCAATCTGCACAAGCTGTTGAATTATGTGCTGTCCTGCAAGTGTTTCAAGAGGTTGAGGAAGCTTTTAATCTAGTTTCAGATAGTATGTAGTCCAAGCAGTGCAGCAATTAGAAACTGTGGGGGTAATTAAAGCTGCCTTCACGGTATGTACCCTACTCTCCTCCTTGCAAAAAATGATTTGGGAAAGGAAACATCCTTTTTGCATTGTACATGTTAGAGCTCATTCAAGATTGCCTGGGCCTATAGCCAAGGGAAATTCTGTTGCAGATGAATGTACTCGTTCCCTGTTTGTTTTTATGAGTGCCTCTCCAGTGCAGCTTGCTGAAGATTTTCATAGAAACTTTCATGTTAGTGCAGGCACCTTGAAGCAAAAGTTTAGGATTTAGGATTACCCAAGAACAGACTCGAGACATTGTGTTAAAATGTGCCCATTGTGTGTCCTTGTTGCCACAAAGGCTGATTGGAGTTAATCCCTGAGGTCTTAAGTCTCTTCATGTTTGGCAGATGGATATTACCCACATCCCCGAATTTGGTAATCTTAAATATGTTCATGTCAGCATAGATACATATTCAGGCATTATATTTGCTACTGCCCAAACAGGGGAAAAAGCCCCTAATGTTATATCTCATTGCCTCAGGCATTTGCAGCATGGGGGGATGCCTAGACAGATAGAAACTGATAATGGACCTGCTTATACCTCCCAGAGACTTTTACATTTTTGTAATGCATTAGGTATAAAAGTTATCCATGGCCTACCCTATAACCCCCAAGGACAAGGAATTGTAGAAAGAGCCAATGCCACATTGAAGAACACATTAATTAAAACAAAAACGGGGAATAGGGATGCAGTTTAAATTCCCTAGGGATAAATTAAATATAAGCCTCTTTATTTTTAATTTTTAAAATTTGGATAAGAATGGAAAGTCAGCTGCAGAACGACATTGTACCCCTCAGCAGGGTGCGGCCATGTCTGTGCTATAAAAGGATGTCCTCACAGGACAATGGAAATGTCTAGATCAGGTGTTGGTATGGTCCCAAGGAGCTGTCTGTGTGTTTCCACAGGATCAGGAGAACCCAGTCTGGGTTCCAGAAAGACTGACAAGGCCATGGAGAGAAAGCAAAGCAGAGGAAGATGAAACACCTGATGACCCTCTGCCTGATCCTGATGCACCTGCAAGCAGTATCATGGCAAGAGAGACTGTTATGGGGACTAGTGAAAGCATCCCCTCTACCAGCGCCACTTAGTGTGGAGGCAGATGTATACTAATTCAGTGGGAACTGCTTCAGTTCTCAATGATCTATCCTCTAATACTGCCAGTGCTTTGGCGGTACAAGAGGGAATTAATACAAATTTGAAAGCTGGTATCCTTATGGTTAACCAAAGAGTGGATTGGTTGCAGGAACAGATGAATATTTTGGAGCAGTTAGTATTTGCTTCCTGCATTACTCATATGTCAGGAATGTGTGTAACCTCTGTTCAGTATCAGAATTTTTCCAGAGCTGCAAATCTGTCACATGCAATTGGTGCAATGCTGCTAGGAAATTGGAGTCATGATCTCGACACGAAGATGAAGGAATTGTGAGCATCGATTGTTGCCGTGAACAACACCCATGTGGAGATTGCAACTGCAAAGCAATGGCTGGAGATCATACAGGGAACTGTGGGATTCTTAAAAAATCGGGGAGGGATGGCCTTTTGGGCATTCCTGCTGACTGTTGTGTGTGGAGGAATGCTTTGGTGGATGGCACATATGCGAAGGTGGCACAGGGCTGATAAACGAGCCTTAGTGCAGGCTATGGCAGCCTTGGAAGCAGGAACATCCCCCCCAATGTTGGCTCAACATGCTGGATCAGTAATCAATGAAGGTTAAGACCCTCATGTGTGCATACCAACCTAAGACAGGATGGCGAAAGTGAGTTCCTCACTCCCATAACGGGTAAGGATGTGGCACGGATGGGGGTGACCTAAGATAGATGCTGATCCCAGAGCTACTAATAAAACAAAAAGGGGGAGATGCGGGAAGTGAGTGCAGTCGCATGGGCCAAGATGGCGCCCTGGCCCATTGCCAGGCCCCATGAACCCCACATGTTTACTGCCTTGCCCAAACATGTGCAGTGAAATTGCATGTGTAAGCTGCCTGCCAAGTTAGATTATTCCTTGTGAGCCAGATCTGTCAGCCTATCTGTGACCAACCTGAGCTCGTGCCTAATTCATGCATGGAGCATGAGTGATTCTGATTGGATGGGGTGGTGTGGAGAGAGATGAGGTCAGTTGCTGCGAGTGTATAAGAATAGCCCTTGCCCCAAGTAAAGTGGAAGCTGTGTGAACCCGTCTTGGTGTCCATGTTGTTCTTGACTCTGCGGGTCAGAGACTGCTGCACCTCCAGAATGCACCAGAGACCTGGAAGGTGAGAGACTCTCAGGAATCAAAGGGAGGAACCTTAGATGAAATGCCTGACAGTAGGGAGAGGAAACGTATAGAGCCCACCTCCAGCAGGAAGACAGGACATCAAGTGAGGGATGGGGTTGCCACCCCACAGTCACATCTCTGACCCATAATTGTTCCTGTCTGAAAGGATTACAGGGATGGAAATGGAGAGGAGCTTGAGGAGAAGAAGATCCAGTGACAGGCCCAAAGTGGGATGCAGGTCAAGGGGAGGTCCCAAGGCCTCATACTATTACTGAGGCTATGGAGTGCTCACAAAAATGGACCTATCAAGACTGACCTCTGGAAGGCCCAACAAGCAGCTGAAAGAGCCAGATACAGATGTTTGCACCTAATCAATGATCAGAAGCAGCTGACCCCTGTTGTTGAGTTAGGGAAGACTGAAAGAAGCTTAGGAGAAGGGCGATCCTGTAGGAGAACCAGCAGTCTCAATTAATCTGGACCCCCAAGATCTCTCAAACACTGGATCACCAAACAGACAGCATGTACCAACTGATATGAGGCTCCCAACACACGCACAGTAGAGGACTTCCAGATCTGTGTTCATTCAGAGATGATACACCTAACCCTCCATAGACTGGAGGCTCCAGGGAATTTAGAGGTCAGGTGATATGGGGGATGGGGACATCCATGTGGAGACAGGTGGGTGGGGGAGGAGGTGTGGGATGTGGAACAGTCAGAGGGTGAATGTAGGTGGCAGGGAATATAACATTGAGTATAGCAAATACATTAATTTAAAAAAAAAACAGAATTCACAATACTGGGTGCCTTAGTCAGGGTTTCTATTCCTGCACAAACATCATGACCAAGAAGCAAGTTGGGGAGGAAAGGGTTTATTCGGCTTACATTCCATACTGCTGTTGATCACCAAAGGATGCAGGACTGGAACTCAAGCAGGTCAGAAAGCAGGAGCTGATGCAGAGGCCATGGAGGGATGTTCTTTACTGGCTTGCTTAGCCTGCTCTCTTATAAAACCCAAGACTACCAGCCCAGAGATGGTCCCACCCACAAGGGGCCTTTCCCCCTTGATCACTAATTGAGAAAATGCCTTACAGTTGGATCTCATGGAGGCATTTCCTTAACTGAAGCTCCTTTCTCTGTGATAACTCCAGTTGTGTCAAGTTGACACAAAACTATATTTGGGAGAAAGAAGAAGTGAAGGAAGAAAAAAAAATCACATCTCAATATTCATAGAAAACAATATGAACTAACCAGTAACCCCAGAGCTCCCTGGGACTAAACCACCAATCAAAGAAAACAAACGGAGGGACTCGTGGCTCTAGCTGCAAATATGTAGCAGAGAATGGCATAGTCGGTCATCAATAAGAGGAGAGGCCCTTGGTCCTGTGAAGGTTCTATGTCCCAGTATAGGGGAATGCCAGGACCAGAAAGCAGGAGTGGGTGAGGAGGGGAGCAAGGGAAGGGGAAGAGGATAGGGGATTTTCGGAGGGGAAACTAGGAAAGGCGATAACATTTGCAATGTAAATAAAGAAAATATCTAATAAAAATAGAAAAGCATAAAATTATTTTACTGCTATTTCATAACTGTGATTTTGTCCTGTTAGGAGTTATAATGTAGATATCTGTGTTTTCTGATGATTTTAGGTGACCTCTGTGAAAGCGTTGTTTGATTCTTAAAAAGTGTCACGGTCCACAAGTTGAAAATTGCTGCTCTAGTAGAAAGGGCACAATGTCACTACAGCAGGTCAGACATGCTGCACTTTCTGTGGACCTTGATTTAATTAAGATGTTAAAGTTTAGAATCTGGGTTAAAAGTTGTGCTCAACTTTCTTGTTATGAGATATTATTTTTTAAGTGTTCTTCTTGTGGCAACTATTTGCCTGCAACCTTTGGATTCCTGTTGTGATTTCACTCACCACTGACAGCTTTAGAACTTACAAACTATGAATCTTGACTTACAATGGCACAGTGCATAAAATTATTGTTGTTATTGTTTCTGCTACTTTGAGAAAAGCTCAATTTGTAATAGAGTGGTAATTTCACTACTATAATTTTCTTTCAGGGTGGTGACAATTAATTTGTTAATAAATTATCACCATTAAAATAAGAAATTTTAATGATTTTGGAATTCTTACAGGGGATTTTTGTAGCCCTCCTTCAAGGTATTTTATACAAGTGGCAATTTGCTGTTTAGCATCTTACAGCAAACTGGGTAGTGGGAAACTTGTCAAATCAATATCTTGTCTTCTTCAAGAAGATTCTGAACTGAGAGAAAGATTGCACCTATTTGTTATCCAATATCAAGTGATCAGGCCAGCAAATCTTCATGCAAGCCACATTGTACAGACTGAGCAACTTATATTTATAAATACACAGTATATGTATGTATAGATGTATTAATACACGTGTGTGTGCATGCAATAACAATTGATAAAATCATGGATTTGAAAGACAGCAAGGATGGGTATATTGGAGGGTTTAGAGAGAAAAAAAGGAAATGTTGCAAGTATATTATAATCTCAGGAATAGTAGAACACACCCTCCTTTTTCTTATAAATAAGACATTGAGAGAGAAAACCTATTTTGTGTTTCATGGGCAGATTAAGATGATCCCAGTGTATCTTTACTTATAATAGAAAAGTTCTTCTTTAACCATCTCTTTCTGTTTCTCTCCTTATTACGTTGGGAGGAAGATGAAGTGTGGTTGAAGCCAGAGTACAAAGAGACTCAGCCTTTTCTCCACTTGCTCATTTTAGACCAGTGCTTCTCAAAGTCGCAGGCACCTTTTCTAAGAATGGATATAATAAAAAGTATCTCTCTTAAATAAAAAAAAAAAACTAAGGTGTTTCTTTTTTTAATCTACTTTCTCCATGAGAGTGTGCTGGTGTTGTCCTGATTCTAAAAGGCAGGGAGTATTACCACACACAGTATACAAAGCGGAGAACCTAGTCATGTTCTATTAAGTCAAATCTTAAAGGTCTTTGCAAAACAGGGAAAAAGCCAATCTTCTTACAAAATAATTTTCTTCATGAATATATAATTATATTAAAAATACTTTTTATGTTAAAATGTAATGAGTTATGTGAAATTTATTTATGATACATATTTAACATTTTATCTAATTTTATTCATTTTTAAAATATATTTTGAACGTATTCTTTTCCTTCCCCAAATTTCTCCAAGATTCTCCCTACATTTCTATCTATCAAGCTATATGTTCCTTTTTGTGGTAAAAGTTACAATATGAATAATCCATTTATCCCCACAGATTTTGCATAGCAGAAAAGGCAGAAAATTGTCATAATGGACATGAACAGTTGTTAAATGTTTACTGTATACAAATGATCACTTATAAAATCAATTAATTAATACAAGGAAACAAAATATTTTCTCTTCTTCACTTCCTGATTGGCTAATTTTACTTATGCCCTCTCCCCTTTATGAACCATGGATTCTTTCCTCATATAATATAACCTGCATAGAGTTTCCTCTTCTCCTTTTCCTCCAAATTCCTTCCCACCTTCTATCACACCTTCTTTTTGTCTCTCATTAGAAAAAAAAAACATGCTTCTAAGAAATAACAACAAATGTAGTAAAATAAAATATAATAAGATGGAACAACAACAACAACAAGAGCAGCAGCAAAACATCATATTGATGTTGGACAAGAACAGCCAATAGAAAAATAAAAGAGCCCAGGAGAAGGTACAAGAATCAGAGACTCATTCATTCCACATTCAGGAGTCCCATAGAGGTACTAGCCGAAAGCTATAGTATGTATGCAGGGGACTTGGCACAGACCTGTGCAGGCCCAGTGATTGCTACTTCAGTCTTTGTGAATTCACGTGAGCTCTGCTCAGTTTTATTATTTATATTTGTTTATATTTTACATTCCAAATGCTGACCACTCTCAGCCCACTTGCCCCATTGCCCCTCCTCTTCTCCTCTGAGAGAGTGCCCCTGCCTTGCTATTCCCCTACCCTGGCACATTGAGTCTCTGCAGGACTAGGTGCATCTTCTCCCACTGAGGCCAGACAAGGCAGTCCTGTTGGGAAACAGATACCACAGTCAGTCTACAGCTTTCGGGAGAACTTCTTCTCCAGTAGTTGGGGCACCCACATGGAGACCGAGTTACATGTCTGCTACATATGTACAGGGGGCCTCATTCTACCCTGTGTGTTTTGGGCTTTGTTCTCTTCCTTTCCTTTGTCCTGTATCCTCCATTCCTCTGTCTCCTCTTCTGCAGGGTTCCCTAAGCTCTGAAGGGAGGGAATTGATGGGGACAGGTCATTTATAGCTGTGTGCTCCTAGATCTCCCCCAACTTCCTCTCTGTATCTCTGTCTCTGTCTCTCTGTCTCTGTCTCTCTGTCTCTCTCTGTCTCTCTGTCTCTCTCTGTCTCTCTGTCTCTCTGTCTCTCTCTCTCTCTCTCTCTCTCTCTCTCTCTCTCTCTCTCTCATAATTGGCTGTGGGTCTCCATATTTCTTATGTTCCCAACTGATACAGGAATGAAGTCTCTTATCTTCTAATATACTAACTGATGTAGGCAGTAATTTTAAAAAGTTCTTTGGAAAGTTTTTGTGTGGATCCAGTGAGTCTGTGGGACCAGAAACATTAGACCAATTCTTTTCAGTACACCTTCCTACAGTTACAGGATAAAATAGGAAAAAGGAGTGATTAAAATACAGAGAAGACCAGCAGATAATTCAAATGCTAGCCTAGCCAAAAGGAATATAGCACACTTAGAAAATCTGAGTTCCATGGGCTAGACTATTTATTGTAGTATCAAATAACAGTTTAACTGAAAATCATGTGTTAGATCTGTAAGAATTAAAACAAACGAGTATTGTCATTTGAATATGAAACTCTTCTCTAAAGATCCATGTATAGAAAATTTAGTCCCCAGTACAGCAATGTTCTGAAAAGGAGATTTGATGAGGTGATTGGATAATGAGCCTCTGACTTCATCAATGGATAATCCACTAGTCGATTCATAATATTTGGCTTTGTTGCTTAGAAGATGATTGAAATTAGAAGGTAAGGTTCACTGGAGGAAACAGGTCATTGGAGACGTGACGTTTCAGAGCATATTGTATGCCTGGCCCTTCTGCTTGCACTTTTTCCTTCCTGAACACTGTGAGGTGAGTATGCTCTAGCTTCTGAACCTGTGGAATTCTGCTTCTTGACAGTCCCAAAGCAAGGGATACAACAGACACTGGCCTGACAACTTTGAAATTGTGAGCCAGCCATTCCTCCTTATAAATTTCTCATTTGTGGGATTTTCCCACAGTGGTAAAAAGCTAATTAACACAAAAGGTGTTTTATAATGTGCTTAAAATTCAATATTTATAGGCATTAAACATTAAACATGCATAGGGTACACATGGAGTCTCTAATTATGGCACATGTTTCATTATGCAGACCATGTCCTGACATTCTGATCTGAGATGACAGGGTGAACTGTGAAGGTTTAAAACACAGATTTCAGAGTCAGACTGCCCAATTCAAACTCAGTTTCTCAGTTGACATGGTCTCTTCATTTTACACTCCTATGGGTACGATGGGATTTATCACAAGTGCAACTGACTACTTCATGGCTCTCAGTGCCTAGGTTGAGAGTCACCTTAGATGCCACAGAACAAGAAAGGTTTCAGCTGGTAAACATATATTTCATTGCAAGTATATCAGAGTCAGTTGCTGAATATGAAAAATAGGAAGAGACACAGGACTCATGACTGTTGAGACTGTCCACAGACAAGCTTCACAGAGTACTCAAGGGTCAACAAGTAGGAAGCTCAGATATAGGGAAAGTGGACTTCAAATAACCTCTCAAAAGAAATGTTTCTGTAGGCTTAGATTTTTCAAAGCCTACTTTTAATAAGGATTCTCCAACACTTTGAACCCCTTTTAAGCCCACTGTCCAAAAGTAGCATAGAAAAGATGGTAATTAGGACAAGGGGATCTGCACCTGCTTATAAGTAGTTCTTTGGGGGTGATTCCAATCTCCGTTTGTCAGGATACCAGCAGGCCAGTTCAGTAGTGTCAGGATATCAAGCTCAAATCAGCAGTGGTGGCACAATCCAACAGAAACAGCCAGACCTCTGCCAAATTGATAGAAGTCAGTGGCAATGTCCAGAACCAGCAGGTACTCCAGGAGAAGTTCTCTGTGTGCCTCTCTCAATGAAGTGAAGAGCAGTGAAGACATGAGACCATCAAAAAAAGGCACAACTAGCTCTGCAAGCACCCCATCACTGTCCTTTGAGTCCTATTTATAATCTCTCCAAATATCAGATGTCCTCCCATGGGTCTGGCCTCTTCAAAATGCCATGTGAGTCTGCATTATATGACACAACCAGATACTTCCATTTCATGTTTCTGTCTTTCAAACTTTATAGAAAGCTTTTGCTGAAAAGCCAGCTTGTACCAAATTGAAAACAGAGCCCTCTGAACCCAATATTTACCCTGACTCCCAGCTTTGAAAAAGGACCGCAACTTCTTGGCTGAAGAATGTTCTAATAGAATAAATAACTCATAATCATTTTACATAACCAGGTTCTTCCCAGAGGCCATCTAAATAATGCATATTGAAAAATAAGTTTGAAATGAGAAAAAGAGAAGAAATTTAAAACATGTGATGCCATATTTTCCTATAGAAAATTCAATTAATATTTAAATAAAAGAAATTTTATTTCCTTTGGCATTTATATTAATCTGTTATAATCACATTAAGCAACTCAAAATGCTTTTGAAAACACCATGCTAAGTACTTTATAATATTTAAATTCTAATTAAATGTTCTATTGATTTACTAATCTTATTCAAAAATAGGGCCTGTTAACACATGCTAAATTTATAGCTCAGAATTTAGGATATATGATTGTATACTTTTTAAACAATGAAGACTTTGTCGTTATGTATTTAGGAATAAATAATGGATTTAGTATTTTAAAGAAAGATAATTTAGTTTGTTATAATTATCTCACAACTGCTAAACATCATAGATGCAACAGAAATAGCTTTGTTTTTATGCAGCTCGAGATTATTTAGTTAGAAAAAAAAATATTTCCTGGGTGCAAAAGGCCTCATTGTTTGTTCCACCTAAATGGAAGTCTGAATCGTCACTTTTAGAATTTCATTATGCAACTTCAGAATGATTGGAGGAAGGTCAATCATTTAGTATTGTGAAGTCCACACACTAAGAATCCAATAGATACACAGATAATGACCACAATAGAGCCAATTCTATTAGGAAAGTGAAGCAAGCTACTCTTTAAAATGTATCACATGAATTCTCTCTCTCAAGATGCCATATAAGTGAGAGCTTTGAAGCTCAGTATCCAGAGTAGCTTTTCTCCCTTCCGTCCCATTTAAGAACAATGGGAAAGACTACATCGATGGGCTTTTGTTAAGAGACTGACTTGACTTGAACACTTGTATTTTTAATGTGTTGCCTCTACTAAGAGCTTGTGAATCATCTTGTATATAAGTACATTTTTAAGCAAACACTATTCTGAACCATGGAAATAAAGATTACTGAAGTCATTGATGTGCCCCTTGGTTCTTTTAAATGAAAACATTTTACAGAGAGAATAGTGATGGACTCATAGGACCTGAGTGGAAAGTTAAAGGGATTCTGGCTTGTTAAAGTTTCAGATGAGACCCTAGAAAGTTTCCTGCCTGTCAATGGACAAAAGTAAAGACAGGAAGAATATATAGATCAGTGGTCATAACTTCCAGCAATTAGAAAAGAAGTGTGGACACTTTGCCCCTTCTTAGAATTGGGAACAAAACACCCATGGAAGGAGTTACAGAGACAAAGTTTGGGGCTGAGACAAAAGGATGGACCATCTAGAGACTGCCATATCTGGGGAATGGCTTTTGAGAAATGTCTGAGGAAAATGAAGAACCAGATATGTGAGAAAAATCACTTCAGGAATCAAGAAGAAATAATGAAGGTGGTAATCAGGCAAGAATAAGAAGGATTCTGGGGTCCTCACTAGATTCCTTTTGATAGAGGCATGGGATCATTCAGGAATGTGAGCTTCACTTGAGGCCAAATGGCACCTTTTAGTACCCTGCTAAGTAGCATTTATTTGAAGGGAGTCTTATTCTACATTCCCCCTGTCTCTATTGAAGACAGTTAATTGAACTTAAGGCATCTATTAATTCAGTAATAACTGAGAGATCAAATTCTTGAATATAAGCTTAACAGCTTTCAAAGATGAGGACTTCCATTTTCATGGCTCTGGTGCAATAACCAGCTACAAATAGGAGATTCAAAGAATGGATGAAATACTAGGTGTTCTTTTCAGCAAAGACTAAATGCTTGTCTTTCCAGCTCAAGGATGAATGGAGGAAGGAAAAGTTGTATCTTGTGCTTTTATTTCTTACCTAGACTAAATCTCTGTGATTGAATGGAGATGATGAAAGCTTGTGATCTTTTTTGGGAATGTGAAGCCAGTTCCCACCTATCTTTCTTCCTTTCTCCCTGAGGTGCAGTGTAACAGAAATGATAGCATCATACGTTTAGAGAGGGCAGTGACTTGCTCCCCCAATGCCACCCTAACATAATGTACAGTTAAGAGTACAACAGAATAAGAATGAACCCTGAAGCTCTGGTGGATTGAGATATAGCTAAGTGGACCACAGTTTGAGCATCTTCTCCAGTGGCTTGAGAGGATGCAGATAGTACTAGGCTTGAGAGAAGAGCAGAGAAGGTAGAGATATACATGCATACTGAGACTCAGTAGACAGAGAAAGCAGAAGCTTTCTAGCCAATAATATTAGAACCATGCCTACATGTAAAGTTGTCCTTGGAGAGAAATGCCAACAGAGTGGGCAGAAATCCTTACTTCACTGTATCCACACTAGAGACAGATAAGACAAATTCTGTTTGTCATCCATTCTCTACTGAGAGGTAAAACATGAACGTCAAGATTTCACCCCTGAGCATGTGGTCTGAAGGACCTAATGTTCTACTATTTCATTTTAATTATGTTGCTAAGTCATTAAACAAGCCCAATGTGTAGCTCTGTTTATTTCTTTTTTATATTTTGATCCTCTGTTTCTGGAGAAGCCTTTTGTTCCCAGTGTTTGGCCTTGTAACTTTGGCTGCTTAGTAAGCAATCAGTATTTTATTCTTGACTTCCTAGTGAGAATCTCCCTTGGGCACTCCTTCACATTACACAGAGGGATCATATATCCTTCAGTTAAAATCAATGAAGCATCAGTTATTTCCTGAAGGCTGTCATGCTAAACAACCCCAGGTGATGATGCTCTCATAATACTCATTGCAATTGATGCTTTCTTCAGTGGGGGATGTGAGATTCTCCTGTGACACACATCCACTCTTTAACAATCTGTATTTATTTAGTGTCCCCCCCCCATTATTTTTGTAAACTGATTTTATATTCATAAATGTTTCTTTAATCTTTAACTAATAAATTTAGCAGATAAGGCATAATTTATGCAACTTTTATCAGTGGCTTTAGACAGTATGTTTACATAATTTTGGTGCTAAAAATGTAATGAGATGAACCTTTTAGAGTACAATGATTTCATCACGTGTTGAGTGGTTGTTGCCTTAGGATACATTCCCAGGAATAGGTCAAAGGGTATAGTCGTTCTTGAGGCTCTTCATGCACAGCTAAAAATTGTTTTCCAAGAATATTGCTCTGATTCACGTTCTCATTAGCTGCATGAGAGTGGCTTTCTTTCCTGCAGTGTTGCCAGTATTGAGAACCCTCATTTATGAAATGGAAAATGGAAAGAGACAAAGATAGTGATTGAGCTACAGGAAGTGACATTTTATACATTTTAGAAGGAGCAATTGGTCATTTGACTTTCTGAAACAACACTAGAAACATGCACAATATTTGAGCTGAAATTGCTGTTTACAAATGTACATAGTAATAAATGAACTGCATATGCAAAATTGAGTTTTGAAAAATGTTTTAATATTACAAAAGAGTGAAAATTATGAACAACTTAAATGTCTAGGAAATTCTGATGAATAGCTTAAACGCTTATATGTTTAAACATTAATAAACTGCTCATAATATCATAAAATGATTTTAACATATCAGTGAGATGTTAAGTAAAAACACACTATAATATCAATAAATTTTAAAAATTATTATTAAACGGTATCTTCAATTATTTTCTTGACATAAAGAAAGATATGCCAAAACATTCCCATTACCTGTGGAAGCATTTTTGTTTTATTTACTATGTTCCTATATTTTAGAATTATTAATATATTAGTATATTTGTTATTATATGATATTTTATACTTTTTAATAATTACCTCATTAAAAATTTCAACCAGATTCTATTTGTATCTGATTATTTTTGTTTGATTAATCTTATTCATGTGTTGCTTTGTGGCTATGCTTAGAAATATTTATGTATATTTCAGTTTCTCACTCATATGGAAACAAATCTTGGCTCTTATTTTCTGGGAACATATCTTGCATTCATATTTATCCTTATGTTTCATGACTCTAGGTAGTAGTCATATTTTTACTCACATTAGCCATTTATGTTTATGCTATTTCTTGTTTCAGAATTATAATGTCTTTTTCCTTTAAAATCTCCCCCTTCCATACTTTACCTAATTATATTCCCATTCATTATTTTAGTTTGTAATAATTTAGATATTTTAGGGATATGATTTGTAACCTAGCTTCATTTCTCTCTGCTCTTCACTCTATGTTTCTCTTTCTCATCTGTTGACATTATCTATAACACATTGGCTGACGCTCCTGCAGTGCTCAGTGACAGTCATTTCAGTTCTATGGTATGTTCAGACAATGTCATTGGATCACAAGAAATATGCCAAATTTTATATCTTAAAATTCTTACAATTTCATTTCATTCTTATAATACTTGTTACATTTTTATTTGATTTTTTTATTGTACTTACATTTCAAATGTTATCCTCTTTCCTGGTTTCCCCTCCGGAACCCCCTTCTCCCATCCCACCTCCTCCTGTCTCTATGAGGGTGCTCCCCCGCCCACCCACCCACTCCCACTTCACTGTCCTGGCATTCCCCTATACTGGGGCATAGACCCTTAACAGGACTAAGGGCCTCTCCTCCCACTGATGATCAACTAGGCCATCCTCCCCTACATATGCAGCTATAGCCATGAGTCCCTCCATCTGTACTCTTTGGTTGGTGGGTTAGTCCCAGGGAGCTCTGGAGATACTGGTTAGTTCATATTGCTGTTCCTCCTATGGGGCTGTAAACCCCTTCAGCTCCCTGGGTCCTTTCTCTAGCTCCTTCATTGGGGACCTTGTGCTCCATCCAATGGACGACTGTGAGCATCCACTCCTGTATTTGTCAGGCACAGGCAGAGCCTCTCAGAAGACAGCTATATCAGGCTTCTGTCAGCAAGCTCTTGTTGGCATCCACAATAGTGTCTGGGTTTGGTGATTGTATATGGGATGGATCCACAGGTGAGGCAGTCTCTTTGTTTGGTTGTTTAGGCCCTGGGAGCTCTAGTCTTGGTTGATATTGTTGTTCTTCCTTTGGGGTTACAAACTTCTTCAGCCTCTTCAGTCCTTTCTCTAAACTCCTCCGTTGGGGATGACTAATGCATAAAATTATTATTCATATTATTATAATACAAAATTATTATTTTTAAAAGAGGAAACAACAAAATTCTTACATTGAGCTCCATAATTATTTGTTTAGAAAATTTTTTAAAAATCAGTATAGGTAATATCACCAACTTAAATATTTTGTAAGTTTTAGTTATAACTCTTCATGATAATCAACTTTGTTTGATAAAATCAGTCACAGGTATCTCTGGGACAAGCCAGAGATCTAGAATGGAGGAGGCTCCTGAGATGCTATCAAGGTGACCTTAGCTGAGACTCCTAGCAGCAGGAGATATGGAGACTGAAGTGGCTACTTCCTGTAGCTAGTCAGGACTTACAGTGGAGGAAGGGGGGATCATCAACCCACCCACAAAGCCTTTGACCCAAAATGTGTCATGCCTACAAGATGCGCAGGGATAAAAACGAAGCATTGATGGAGGGAATGGCCACCAACAACCCAACTTGAGTCTCACCCCATGGGAGAGAGCCAACCTCTGACACTATTAATGATACTCTGCTATGCTTGCAGACAGGAGCCTTGCCAGGCTTCATCCTGCAGCTGATGGACATAGATGTAGAGACCCACAGCCAAACATCAGGCACAGCTCACAGGGTTTGTGGAAGTATGTGGGAGCGGATTGAGCAAACCAGGAAGGTCAAGGACACCACAGCCTTTTCATTTTTATATTATTCTACATTTAAAAGATGCTGAAGCTATCATTAATATGCATCAATCTTAACAAACTGCTACAGATTAGTGAAAACAGAAGAAAGTATATCCGTGATATTCTGGATGTATTAGGCTGGTGACTGTAACAGCTTAGGGATGTTACTATAAACACAGCTGTGAGCTCACATTCATAAAAGAAAACATTGCATGGCCTAAAATGATCACTAGTATGAAGGGTGAGAAATTCTGCTGTAAGTAAAGATATAAACTGAACAAAAACCTGAAGTTTAATTCACAAACATCCACTACTGTGAATGGTTTATTAAATAGCATAGAGCAATGCTACCACACACTTGGTGATTCCAGGAGTGTCTATTTATTATCTTAGAAAGCACATAGGGTTAGAATTCAGGCACAGCTTAAGTGGGTTGTCTACAAGGCATTAAACTTTCATCTGACATCCTGGCTTGAAAAGAATCTTTCAAAACTTATGTTGTCGGCATTCAGTTTCTTGCCCTCCAGTTCCTTGTTGGAGGATGTTATTAGACACATGTCCCAGCATTCTCTGTTAAACAGCTTATAACATGGAAAATTACTTCTTCAAAGCTTATAAAGAAAAAAAACATGTTACTAATTAAAATTTAGTAGAAATCAGTCAGAAAGCCTGCTTGCAAGTGATTCATTTTATCATTTAATGTCAGGAGAAAGAGAACCCACATCCTCTATAACAAAGAGACCTTTGCTAACTACTTTTGAATTTTTCTCTGGAATACTAGCAATGGTATGCAAGGTCTCTTCATAGACTAAATAGAATTGCTTTTATGTCTTCTCTTTTGTCTGTAGACCTGCAATACGTTGTTGCTTGCTGACCCACTCTTATTTCTCTCTAACTTTTTTTTCTTTGTTAAAGAACATTTGCAGCATTTGTAGGCTAGAGGATGGAGCTATGGAAATTTCAGCTCTAGTTCTTTCTTCTTTCAGCTGACAGGTAAAGATTCCTACAGTTCATTCTGTCCCTTTACCCTCTGTCTGGCTAGTGACACAAAACACCATCCCCTCCCAGCAAGAATGAAATCTTGAAACATTTTCTGAATTCACTACCTTGAGAGTAACAATTCATAAATAGGGAGTATTTGTTTGGTTCAGTTTCTAGGGGCTCAGATTTTTATTAGAGGACCCATTAATTTGGGATGCTATCGGCCTCTGAGGGGGAGAAGGGGCTCACTTTCCAGAGAATGGGATGGAAAAGAGACCTAAACATTTTATTTTGTTTCAGAAAAGCCTGTTTTGACTGCCTCTACAGCACTGCAGTATATTTTGTTATTGTGAACTCATCCAGCATCATAATAAATTACTTATGCTTCCCATACTTTGTCTCGTGAAAATTGACTGTAAAATAAAACATGATAGTATTTTTGTCCTGGATTATTCCATATATTTTAGCATTAATATATATGGGCTTTTTAAAAAATCAAAACATGTAAGAAAATTTTAGAGCTATTAAAATGTCTTAGTCTTGGAAGTCCTCTAAGCATATAGCAGCTTACTAACAGTTCTTTCTCCCATCTCACTTTTCAGTTAAGTCCAATTATATCTTTAGCTGAAGAAAATCCATAAAATATATTTTGATCATATTTTTAACTCACCCCTAATGCATCCCCCACACTCAGCTTCATGTTTGCCTTTTCTTTCTCTTCAAAAAGGAAAAAGGAAAAATTATTTCCTCCCCACACACATGCACATACAAATCACACACACACACACACACAAATGCATGCACGCATGTGCACATGTCCATTTATGTTGGACAACTACTTATGAGCATGTGTCCTTCCCCTGAGTACAGTTGATCAGTTGATCTATACAGGGTGAAAATTTCTCAAAAAAGTCAATATGTATCTACCACAAGATCCAGATATACTCAGGACCTCTGGAAGAGAAGACAGTGCTCTTAACCACTGAGCTATCTGTCCAGCCCGAAGCCTTTGTATGTCTAGTGTGCCTTTGGCAGCACAATAGCTGGGCAGCTGCTTACCCTCCACTCCATGCTGTCAGAATCAGGAGTGGTAATAATGTACAATGTAGCATTTTCTTCGATGAATGAACTTTTGGTGGCATGTTGCTTAAACTGCCCATTCAGGTACACAACTGTCACAATTGAGTCAAGTGTTCCTTCTCTTTGTAATCAACAGAATGCTAGTTCACTACTGCTGTAGGACTTTCAGAAGTATGGAAGAAGTACCAAGCAGATGGCACCTTGCCTGTGGGAGCCTGAAGTATATGGCTTCTTCATTGGAATGCCCTCTGAGAGTTGAGTGGTGCCTTGTGAATTTCTAGCTACAAAAAGAACAACCAAGTGCTTTTACACTGGCGGAGAGCCACAGCTTTGTGAGTCTTCAGTGGATGAGAGACTTACCTAACATCTGCCTACAAGGCTTCCAGAGATAGCGAGGGAGAATTCCCAACGGAACTTCTCTTGAATTCCTGACCACAGCATGATAAGGATAATTAAATGCTTACTTTAAGATGCTTGGTTTTGACATGACTTTTATAATAATAAAAGCATTAATTAATTAATTAAATAGCATTTGGTCATGGGATTCGTGTTGTCCAGTTCTTGCTCCATGCTTCCCATTGTACCGACTTTTTATTTCATATTGTAAATCACAGTTGTCTAATCATGAATAACGTAATGATCTCGACTTTCTCAAGTGCCATTTGCTGATTGCATTTTGTTTTCCAAGTTGAATAGCACAAATGAGGTGAATGGCAGTGAAGATGAATTTAGGCAATATTGTTGCTGTTGGCAGCTTTGCACATGTGGAATTAAAGACAATAGCTTCAGGTGTCTGAACCCATGAAAAGCTTAGGTACAAGCTGACCAGAAAGGATTATCTGAGTCAAACAAAAGTGATGAAATGAGAGAGCAAGAGCATTGCTGTCTATTTCTGCAGAAAGCATTTCTGAATTTGACATTGCTCCACAATTTCTTTCAGAGCAAATGAGTTTTTCTCTGAATCATATCAAAAATTCATATTTTTATGAAAGTAGACAAAGTGTCCTTAGCTAATAAAATCTTTGGTTATCTACCCACGGGTGGCTTTATTAAAGTTGGGAGTGTCTGTGAGTATTTAAGTTATAGAGAAGAGTTTTTTGTTATTAAAAAGTATTAATTCAGGGGTAAGGCCCTGTACTGGCTGGTTTTGTGTGTCAACTTGACACAGCTGGAGTTATCACAGAGAAAGGAGCTTCAGTTGAGGAAATTCCTCAATGAGATCCAACTGTAAGGCATTTTCTCAATTAGTGATCAAGGGGGAAAGGCCCCTTGTGGGTGATGCCATCTCTGGGCTGGTATTCTTGGTTCTATAAGAAAGCAGGCTGAGCAAGCCAGAAGAAACAAGCCAGTAATGAACATCCCTCCATGGCCTCTGCATCAGCTCCTGCTTTCTGACCTGCTTGAGTTCCAGTCCTGACTTCCTTTGGTGATGAACAGCAATGTGGAAGTGTAAGCTGAATAAACCCTTTCCTCCCCAATCTGCTTCTTGGTCATGATGTTTGTGCAGGAATAGAAACCCTGACTAAGACAGGCCCCAATCACACCTTTAAAAAGAAAGGTTACAGATGCTCATTTTTAAGGAGACAAGTAATCTCCTTGGAGATGAACAATCATCTTGGTTATAGATTGATCAGATGGCTGGGGTTCCCAAGGACATACGATGTGCCTCTGCCTCAGTTATGGGCTTCACTTGTCTAATATTTTTTAATTTTGCAACTACAGGTGCTTGTTATTGACGATTTTATTTTTTCATCAATTTCTTTTTATCCTTCATGACTTACATATAAGATAAAAAGGGTAAACTACAAAGAAATTTTATTAATTAGATCTTTGTTTAACTCTGAGAGTGATCATCACTAAACTTTAAAATTGTTTTTTTTCCTGTTTCATGCATGAAATATTTGGAGAGATCTTCTTGGAAATTTCCAGCTTGGATCTTTCATCAAAATGAAAATTAAGAGATAACCATTAACAAATTGTTTCATGATGCTTTAAGTAGACACTCTGAGGCTGGCTGGTCTGGTGTTGAGTAGGGAGACTACATTTATCTACATTTATCTTTGGTACTCTACTTGGTATCAACATTCAAACAGGACCAGGAATCTTTTTAAATTCTATCAGGGAAGAATTTAAATATAATGGATGGTAGCATTTTTGGTCTGTTTTATAGTTGAACACAATTTTCTTGAGGTTTAACATATCTATATTATTTTCTGAGAAGAATAAACTTATTATTCTATACCTACTTACTCACTCATTATATTAACACACTTAAAAAGATTTTCATAATTTTGGAAGCAAGATTAACAATGACATGAAAGTAAAAGTCAGAAAGATAGAGCAGACTCGACACAGGTAAGAAACTGTGGACACTTGAGGTAACCAACCTATTACAGTCGACTAATCTCAATGGAAACATTTCGACTCTGGTGCAGGTTTTTGTAGCAAATAGCCTTGATTTTTTGTTTCATAGAGTTAATGGGAGAAGTTTCCTCTGTCCCCTCATGGTTCATTGTGTCCACTTATACAATGTTTCCCTCTGTATTGCAGAAGTTCATTCCTGGACTTTGTCATTTAAGGGCAATCATTCCATTTGTGCACAGTATTCTATGCAATACTTTCATCCAGTGAAGGATTGTGTTCCAGTACATTTCATTTGTCTCTTAATCACTAGATTATTCTTATCACACAAATGCTGTGTAACCATTTAATTAAAAAGCAAAATGAGAAGGGAGTATGCACGTGCGTGCGCATACATACACACATCATTGTTTTGACCTTTTAACCCATCCCATATCCTCTCACTGACTTTCTATCTGTTAGAGCAAAGCTTATTGAAAGTGCCACCCAGAGTGCTGTGTTGAGATTCGAGGTGACTGAAGGCTGCTTTCCAATTAGGGTTGAGATGCTGTCTTGTTTAGAGTTTCTAATTCTAGGATGAACCACCATGACTAAATAAATGCTTAAATTACACAGATGATCAAACTTATATTAAAATAAAGTTCTTTATGAATTATAACTAGTGAATGTTCAATTTATATACCGGTTCTCCTTATGTACATACCTGACATCATGCAAACTATTTTCAGGCAAATTGTAAGTCAGCACTCTTGCTGGTGGGATGACGACTCCAGTTATGGATACAACAGGACACATACATACATACATACATACATACATACATACATACATACATACATACGTTGTCAGGAAAACAGCTCCTTTGCCACAAGAAAACCTAGTCCAGTAGACTGAGTGTACTATGCAAGCAGATTGTGTACAGGAAGGAGGCAGCAACTGTTCTAAGATTCCCACCCACTCAGGTCTCTCCACGCTTTCTTACAGATTAGAGCCTTTTTCTTCTTTAAAAAAGAGTGAGGAAGGAAAAGGGGTTACGACTCTGTTCGAGGAGAAAGCTCCCACAGAAGGACAAAAGGGTTGGGGGAAAAAAAGGCTCCACTAATGATTCAGTGCGTTCACTTATCCTGAGTTCTCAAATCCATCTAAGTAGGCTTTCAGACAGCATCCTGGGGAGAAAGCAAGGGGCAACTTCTGCACACACAGCAAAATGATTCTTGAAAGGAATTTGGACATTGAATAAACTAAATAAATTTACATGAAAAAGTGACTTCAAACTAGCAGAAAGTGGATTATGACCATATTCAAGTTTATTGTCTAGTAGCTTATCTAACCATTGCTTTAATAAAATTATTACATTTATATTTAAATTTAACATGAGCATATAAAGGTTTATTCCACTGAAAGTTCTCAATAGTAGCCAACTCATTGACATGAAAGACACATACTATATATTCTTATCAGTAGTTCTGAGCCCTCTGCAATTGTGTAAACCTCTGAAGTGAATGGCAAGCTGCTGTTTTATTTCAGATAACACACTGTGGTTTACTGATTGCACTGCTTTGTTTCTATACCTCTCAGTGTTAGCTGAGTGAGATGCTCAGTAGCTGAAACATGAGCATAGGTCCAGATAGTGAAGAAGTCCATCTGGTGTATATAACCATTAACAGTAAGCAAGTTATTTCTGGAAGTGTTGTAGTTTCGAGTCAGTGTACATATGGTACCATCAGCCACAAGGCACAGCTCTATATTGAAGAAGACAGGTAGTGATTTTGAGTGTGTGTGTATTATCATCATGAATTAAGAGGATGAAAGCATATCTGCTCTTGTAAGTCATATTCTTCATCATCACCATCACTATCCTCCTCCTCCTCTTCCTCCTCCTCCTCATCATCATCATTATCATCAACTAACATCATCACCACCATCTCTACTTCATGTGTGTGGCTACTTGGTCTAGTCTACATGTATGCTGTACACCACATGCATACAGTGTCTCTGGAGATCATAAGGCAGCATCAAATGCCCTAGAGCTGGAGTTACAGATGGTCATGAACCACAATGTGGATGTTGAAAATGAGTTGCCATATGGGTGTTGGTAATCAAGCCCAGGTAGCTGGTGCTCTCAACTACTAAGTTATTTCTCCAGCACCAAGTCTTACTTCCCACACAACAACAGATATTGGGCTTATATGGAACAGAAAGAGTTGATGACAACCCTACCCTCTGATATACTATTGCTCTTAGCTCAGTACTTGTGTTGATTTTTCTCCTGTTTCAGTTGCCTAGGAAACTTCTCCTGCCACATTCCTTCCCATTAGTAGCCTGAGGAATAAGTATTTCAGCTGCATGCTGAAGGCTCAGGTCTTAGGGTAAAGTGTTTCACTATTGGGAGTTGAGCTACACAGAAGAAAAACAAATTCTAAGAAGCATAGCACAAATGCACTATACTCACTAATGGCTGAGAAAAAGATAAAAAAAATTAACTCAAATATGCCCCATATTTTCTTCATATCAAAGAATTGGGGTCAGAGTAGGATGGGAAAAATAAAAATGTCTGATATGCATTTACAAAATATATGTTTTACTTCCTAATAAGTATCATAAAAACACTTTTTCAATGTCCTATGTGTGGGCCCTGTATTTCCAACTGAAACTTTAATGTGTGGTGCAGTGGTCTAGTGTGAAAAGGTGTTAATGGGAAAGAACCCATGCTCTAAAATATAGGAAAGATGTGTTTTATTTCTACTCTTTTTGAAACAAGTATACACTAACTACCTAGGATCACCCAAAGACCCATTCTGCTTCTGAAATAAAATTGCTTATTTGATAATATAATGCATTTTGTTTCTTGAGATATCTTTTTTGAATACAGATCCTGTATTCAAATGTTCTATTGCTAAGAAGAGACACCATAACCAAGCTAAATATTATAAAAGAGATTGCTGCTGGAGAGATGGTTCAGAGGTTAACAAAAGAACACACGTGGTACCCAACCTAAGAAAACCCAGGACCAGATGGATTTAGTGCAGAGTTCTATCAGACCTTCAAAGAAGACCTAATTTCATCTCTTCACAGACTATTCCACAAAATAGAAACAGAAGGTACCCTACCCAATTCTATGAAGCCACAATTACTCTGATAGCTAAACCACACAAAGATCCAACAAAGAAAGAGAACTTCAGATCAGCTTCCCTTATGAATATCGATGCAAAAATACTCAATAAAATCCTTGCAAACCAAATCCGAGAACACATCAAAACAATCATCCATCATGACCAAGTAGATTTCATCCCAGGGATGCAGGGAAAGCATTTGACAAAATCCAATACCCATTCATGATAAAAGTCTCGGAAAGATCAGGAGTTCAAGGCCCATACCTAAACATGATAAAAGCAATCTACAGCAAACCAGCAACCAACATCAAAGTAAATGGTGAGAAGTTGGAAGCATTCCCACTAAAATCAGGGACTAGACAAGGCTGCCCTCTTTCTCCCTACCTATTCAACATAGTACTTGAAGTTCTAGACAGAGCAATTTGACAACAAAAGGAGATCAAGGGGATACAAATTGGAAAGGAAGAAGTCAAAATATCACTATTTCCAGATAATATGATATTATATATAAGTGACCCCAAAAATTCCACCAAAAACTCCTAAACCTGATAAGCTGGATATAAAATTAACTCAAATAAATCAATGGCCTTTCTCTACACAAAGGATAAATGGACTGAGAAAGAAATTAGGGAAACAACACCCTTCATATTAGTCTCGAATAATATAAAATACCTTGGTGTGTCTCTAACTAAGGAAGTGAAAGATCTGTAAGATAATAACTTCAAGCCTCTGAAGAAAGAAATTGAAGATCTCAGAAGATGTAAAGATCTCCCATGTTCATGGATCGGCAGGATTAATATAGTCAAAATGGCTATTCTGCCGAAAGCAATCTACAGATTCAATGCAATCCCCATCAAAATTCCAACTCAATTCTTCACTGAGATAGAAAGGGCAATTTGCAAATTCAACTGGAAAAATAAAAAACCTAGAATAGCAAAAACTATTCTCAACAATAAAAGAACCTCTGGTCGAATCAAGATGCCTGACATTAAGCTGTACTACAGAGCAATTGTGATAAAAAACTGCATGGTACTGGTACAGTGACAGACAAGTAGATCAATGGAATAGAATTGAAGACCCAGAAATGAATCCACACAGCTATGGTCACTTGATCTTTGACAAGGGAGCTAAAACCATCCAGTGGAAAAAAGACAACATTTTCAACAAATGGTGTTGGCACAACTGGCAGTTATCATGTAGAAGAATGTGAATTGATCCATTCTTATCTCCTTGTACAAAGCTCAAGTCTAAGTGGATCAAAGACCTCCATATAAGACTAGGGACACTGAAATTTATAGAGGAGAAAGTAGGGAAAAGCCTCAAAGATATAGGCACAGGGGAAAAATTCCTAAACAGAACAGCAATGGCTTGCACCGTAAGATCAAGAATTGATAATTGGGACCTCATAAAATTGCAAAGCTTCTGTAAGGCAAAAGACACTGTCAATAAGACAAAAAGGCCACCAACAGATTTGGAAAGGATTTTTATCAATCCTAAATCTGATAGGGGACTAATATCCAATATATACAAAGAGCTCAAGAAGCTGGACTCCAGAAATTTAAATAACCCATTTTAAAAATGGGGTTCAGAGCTAAACAAAGAATTCTCACCTGAGGAATACTGAATGGCAGAGAAGCACCTGAAAAAATGTTCAACATCCTTAATCATCAGGGAAATGCAAATCAAAACAACCCTGAGATACCACCTCACACCATTCAGAATGGCTAAGATCAAAAATTCAGGTGAAAGCAGATGCTGGCGAGGATGTGGAGAAAGAGGAACACTCCTCCATTGTTGGTGGGATTGCAAGCTTGTACAACCACTCTGGAAATCAGTCTGGAGGTTCCTCAGAAAATTGGACATAATACTACCGGAAGATCCACCAATACCTCCCCTTGTCATATACCCAGAAGAAGTTCCAACTGGTAATAAGAACACATGCTCTACTATGTTCATAGCAGTCTTATTTATAATAGCCAGAAGCTGGAAAGAACCAAGATGTCCTTCAACAGAAGAATGGATACAGAATATATGGTACATTTACACAATGGAGTACTACTCAGCTATTAAAAACAATGGATTTATGAAATTCTTGGACAAATGGATGTATCTGGAGGATATCATCCTTAGTGAGGTAACCCAATCACAAAAGAAGTCATTAGATATGCACTTACTGATAAGTGGATATTAGCCCAGAAACATAGAACACCCAAGATACAATTTGCAAATCACAAGAAAATCAAGAAGAGGGAAGACCAATGGGTGGATACTTCATTCTTCCTTAGAATAGGGAACAAAATACCCATGAAAGGAGTTACAGAGACAAAGAGCTAAGACAAAAGGATGGACTATCCAGAGACCACCCGACCCGGGGATCCATCCCATAATCAGCCACCAAACCCAGACACTATTGCATATGCCAGAAAGATTTTGCTGAAGGGACCCTGTTATAGCTGTCTCGTGTGAGGCTTTGCCCTTGCCTGGCAAATACAGAAGTGGATGCTCACAGTCATCTATAAGATGGAACACAGGGACCCCAATGTTGGAGCTAGAGAAAGCACCCAAGGAGCTGAAGGGGTCTGCAACCCTATAGGTAGAATAACAATCTGAACTGACCAATACCCCCAGAGCTCATATCTCTAGCTGCATAAATAGCAGAAGATGGCCTAGTTGGCCATCACTGAGAAGAGAGGCCCCTTGGTATTACAAACCTTATATTCCCCAATACAGGGGAATGCCAGGGCCAAGAAGCGGGAGTGGGTGGGTAAGGGAGGAGGGTGGAGGGAGGGTATAGGGAACTTTCAGGATAGCATTTGAAATGTATATTTAAAAAAATCTAATAAAACAAAGAAAAAAAAGAACATATGTGGTATATACTCACTGATAAGTGGATATTAGCCCAGAAGCCCAGAATACCCAACATACAATTCACAGACCAAATGAAACTCAAGAAGAAGGAAGACCAAAGTATAGATACTTTGGACCTTCTTAGAAGGGGGAACAAAATACCCATGGGAGGAGATACAGTGACAAAGTGTGGAGCAGAGACTGAAGGAATGACCATCCAGAAACTGCCCCACCTGGGAATCCTTCCCATATACAGTCAGCAAACTGAGACATAATTGTGGATGCCAACAAGTGCTTGCTGACTGGAGTCTCACATAGCTGTCTCTTGAGAGGCTCTGCCAATCCCCGACAATTACATAGGTGGATGCTCTCAGCCAATCATTGGACTGAGAACAAGGTCCCCAATGGAGGAGCTAGAGAAAGGAAGCAAGGAGCTGAAGGAGCTTGCAGCCACATAGAAGGAACAACAATATGAACCAACCAGTACCCCCCAAAGCTCCCAGGGACTAAACCACGAACCAAAGAGTACATATAGAGGGACCCATGGCTCCAGCTGCACATGTAGCATAGAATGGCCTTATGGGAGATCAATGGGAGGAGAGGTCCTTGGTCCTGAGAAGGCTTGATGCCCCAGTGTAGGGGAATGCCAGGACAGGGAAGTGGGAGTGGGTGGATAGGTGAGCAGGGGGAAGGGGAGATGGGATAGGGAGTTTTTTGAGGGTAAAATAGGAAAGGGAATAACATTTGAAATATAAATGTAGAAAAAATCTAATAAAATAAGTAAATAAAAGTTAATAAATAAATAAATGAGATTGCTTATAGTTCAAGGGCATTAAATCATGATTTAATAACTTTATATCTACAAGCAGGAGAGAGAGAGAGAGAGAGAAACAGAGCCAGAAACAGAGAAACAGAGAGAGACTGGGTTGTTTGAACCTGGGCTTTTGAAACCTCAAAATTCCTTATCAATACCTCCTCCAATAAGGCCATGCATCCTAATCCTTCCTACAGTTTAACATTTTCCTAAACAGGGACCAAGAATTTAAATATATGAGCCTGCAGGAGAAGAGGATGTTCCCATTTAAACCACAACTCCAAACTTCTGGATCCCTCTTATGAGTTGTGTGTCAATCTGCAGCCTACAGTGACAACAACCTATTTATCTCTAAAGGGTTATCATAGTTCTGCATTTTCCAAAAGAAGAAAGAAGAAGAGTGGGTTTTAATTAACTTTCTGTGTTAGAAAGCTTGGTTTCCTGTGGAGAGCCGTGCCGTGAGCAATCGCCATTATAAGATGGCGCTGGCTTCCACTGCGCCTAACTAGTAAACAAGCCTTATGTGCAAGTGCAAGAGTGAATTCAAGCCTAGTCACTGCCCATCTCGGGGCCGGGGCGTAGTAATGGGGTGATGGGCAAGCAACGAATCAGGAGCTGTCACGCCACATCAGGTGCTGAAACGTCATGCTGCGGGCTATATAAGCAGCGCCATTTTCTGGGTTTGGGGTCTTCCTCCTGAGAAGTAAGCAATAAAGCCTTTTGCCGCAGATGATTCCGGTTGTCCTGAGTGTGTTCTTGCCAGCGGGGACAAAAGCTCAGGCAATAGTTTCCTACTCAGCCATCCTGAGATCATCTCCCCTAGAAGTAGTAAACCAACCAAAGATTGAAGGACTGCAGTTTAAGGTCTGGAAGACTAAATGCAGAAGTCATACACATTTGTTTTGCCACTCAGTGTGCTGTATCTTCAGCAAAGAACATATTGTAAGTTCATGGCTGCCCACTTAGTTTTTCCCTTTACTTTTCTTACAGTGAGCAATATAAAGTGGGGCTATGGAGCAGAGGTGGAGTCGCCGTGGAAGGGAAATTGGAGAAGAAACTGCTTCATGTTTTTAATAGTTTCACAAATCAAAACAGCTCATAATTTTCTAGCTTCTTGTGATGTCATAAACGCCCAGAAAAATTCATTTCACTCAAGCATGTTTATAACAGATTGAGCTGCTTAGATTTTTAGGTATTGTTGTGACCTCTTGGCTTCATGGCAAGATTTCTCACAGCACAATTTCCTAGCATTGTACTGAAAAAAAAAAAAAGAGAGAGAGAGAAGCTTCTTTGACAGCTTTAGCTACGTGCCACTGTGCAGTAACGGCCATGAATTGTAGCATTATTCTTTTGTAGAGTCATCTCTCTCAAAGAAGTAATGGTCTCCCATTAGAGTTTCAAAAATTACTTTAGAGACTTTGGACATTAGGACTGCTTGAGAATTGAAACACTGGAAAAACACTGCTTCGCTAGAGTTATAAAAACCTTACATAGTGATTAAATTAATCCACTGTAACCTTATTTCACTTCCCTACACATTCTGATTCATGCTGGTAACACTAATACAAGATATACTTGTATTCCATGCCAAAATTATAGAAATAATAATGGTCAAATGAGCAGATCCCATCCATTAGTGATTGCTTCCTTCAGGATCTGCTTCATACCAGATGAAATCTAGGCAGAATTATGCATGTGATACAGTACCAGCAAGTGAGGTAGGAATGAGTAAATGACATTCTGAGATGAATGAGACACAGGTATAGTATCATAGGATGAGTTTATTAAAGAACAAAACATAGATTTTAGTGGAAAGGGTTTAGGGAAAGAGTGTAAACACTTTGGCAAAGAGTACTGAGAGAAGAATGGGACAAGGAAAAGAACAATGAAGAATGTGTTTTCAATTAGACAAAGGCTTCTGCTTGGTCCCATAGGACAATTGTACCTTGGAGTTGGTCCCATTATGAGGCAAATGGCAGATGTCTGGCAACCATGCTATTCATTGAGCATTGGATGTCTTGTTCCCTTACCCAAAGAACAAAGGATGCTGTCTTTCTTTCAAGGCGGCTTCAGTTTGAACCATCAGAATTTTTATAGCATCTTGGAAACATTCACTTTGGTCCAGTGAAGGGGATCAAATAATAGCATCAATAATAAAGTACATCACTGATATTGTCTTTATACCTACCATAAATGTAAGGATGCTGTCCAAATATAAGAAAAAGGTCAAACTAATTACATGAGAATATAGTTTGAGCCCTGCCACCCAGTCTGTTCTACTTATATTTTGAGATAAATTGCAGAAGCTACCAAGATTCAAAATTTTATTTTATTTTATCTTTATTTATTTAGGGTTTTTTTCAGGACAGGGTTTCTCTGTGTAGACCTGGCTATCCTGGAACTCACTCTATAGATCAGGCTGGTCTCAAACTCAGAAATCTCCCAAGTGGTGGGATTAAAGGCATGTGCCACCACTGATTTTTATTATTATAAAATAATAATGTTAATTATCATATTATTGTTAACAACAAATTATTTTACTTTACTTAAAATATCATTTCACCTTCACCACCACTCTCTCCTCCATTTAACTGCTTTCATGTCCCCCACTCAAATTAATGGAATCTTTTTCTTTAATTATTATTATAGCATACATGTATACACACACACACACACACACACACACACACACGTGTGTGTGTGTGTGTGTGTGTGTGTGTGTGTGTGTTTGTATTGATATGCTTTTACAACTGACTACTTGGTATTAGAAGAGTTATTAAGGGATTCACCCTGGAGAAGGCTAATTCTTGCTTTCTTTACAGATATTAATTCACTGTAGCTCTTTGTTTGGTGGTATGGTCTCTTGAGATTCCCCCATTCATATTGACATGTCAAATGCTGCTTTTGTCTTTCTAGATGATGACAAAAATAATTAAGTGCCCTGATGCCATGATGTATTTGAATTTTGAATTAGAAATGTATCTAATTTTGAATTAGAAATGTTTTAGCTGTCTTTCCTTGTTGTGCTCTTAAAGAAGTGTTTAATGGGCATGGTGGCAGTAACAACTGAAAAACACCATCTCCAAACACAAGCAGGAGGCACAGAGGTCCACTGGAAGTGGCAATTTTGGAAACCTCAAAGCCTACCCACCACCAGTTGCACACCTCTCCCAACAAGGTCATGTCTCCTAATTCTTTCCAAACAGTTCCACTAACTAGAGACCAAGTATTCAAACTCATAAGACAGTAGGGGTCATTTTCCTTCAAACCATCACAAGCTACTTAAAAACAATATAAAATGGTCTCTATTTAATTTTTCTTTGAGATTTATATATATGAACATGTAATACGTTCTGTTTACAGTCCCACTTCCTACTCTTCCTTATTACCCAGTTCTTATTAGCATTACTCCAACGTCCATTTATTTCCCCACCAACCTTCAAACCCTAACCACTCTCTCTTTAAAACCTTTTGTTTTGTTTTGCTTTGTTTTGTGAGCTACTAAGATATTTTAATTGGAATAAATTTCATAAATAGATTATTCTTTATATAGCATGCTGGAAAACTAATATAATCAACAACAAAAAGTAACATTTTATAGCTTATTAAGATAACAGTAATTCATTCTACTTATTCTTATTGTTTAAATGATAAGATCTTCCAAGTGTGACCCTCCAAATATATAATCTAGAAGAGAAAATAATACCTCATATTAAGAGCAATTAGGAAATCAGAGGTTTCAATCCACAATGGCAGCTTCCCAAGATACCTTGAGATTAGCTATCCTCCTTTAGAAGGTACTCCTGGCTTCAAAATGCTGCCTGTTCAATAAATCTTGGACACAGTCTTAGGGAATCTGTCAAGAGTTACCATTTTGGTGATGAATTCTCTACTGCTGCCTCTTAACATTTCTGAGACACCTCCATCTTTTCCTGCCCCCATGGCTCCCTAGGCACTCCATACACAATTCTCTCTTCAGCCCCTCTACTGCATTTGCAATGATTTCTTTCTCTTTCTTCCTTCCACCAGTCTTTTCTTTTCTAAAACTCTACATATTGATGTGCAATGTGACACAACAGGTATCCAGCACATAGGTTGGGGAAAACAGCATAATCTAGATTCTTTTCTCTTACACAGGTTCATTACCAATTTCCTCTTCCAGTTGGAATCACTGGAACAAAATATTTCAAGTTTAGTGGCTTAAATCAACACATATTTTACAGTTCCAAAGTTAAGAAATAATTTAAAAAAGCCGTCTCATAGGGTATGTAGGTTTGGGGGATAATTTGTTTCCTTGCTTTACTGAACATCTAAAGACACCTGTTTGGCTTGTACTGTTTGCTGTTCTGTCTTTGTCAGACCAAGCAATGCAGCCTCCTCCAACAGTTTCCTCTCATCCTCCTCACATTTACTGTGAGAGATTCTTCCTGGACTCTAACTTTCCCATCATCTCTCATAAGGCCTGAGTAATTTCATTCTCCTCACATGAACTATCTAGAATAGCCTTCCCATCCCAGTGGAGGTGATATTTACCTAGGGAGGAAAAAACATGGGTTATAGAGAAGGAGAGTGAGAAAAAGCAGGTAAACAACAAGAATGATTTTTGAAAATGTGATAGGAAAACATTATTTTAGAAGCTTACTGGTACATACATATCACACACATACACACACACACACACACACACACACACACACACACCACTTTAAATAGAGTCATGCCTCATGGAATGACAACCCTCCCTAATAATCACACATTATCTAACAAGCAACCAACATTGGATAAGGAAAACCTTTCTTACTGTTGTTGGCAGGGGTTGTTTTCAGAGTGTCTTAGGTACCAAATGGAAATAACTATTGCCCTTGTTGGCGTCCCAGAACTGGTGAGATCCTATTACTGAAGACACAGTATTCTTTGGGCAGAGGACATGAACTGGAATTGACTTGAAAGTCTGTTTCCTAAGGGCTATCTCTCATGGTACTTTTAGGATCCATACTGATGATCTTTGGTAACTTCCTCATCTCAAAATTCAAAATCACCTCTGTATTATCTTATTTTTTCCTATGTAAGGGCATACACTCTTTATTGGTTCCAAGAGTTAGTACCTGATGTCTTTGGGACTTTCATCCTACACTTTCTAATTCTGGCAAAATTAAAATCTATTGTACAATGATAATATTCATGAAAGGCATTCAATCTTACTTAATATCTCAATAGTAAGTCATGCAGGCTCACATATGACTCACATTTGAGAAGATGATTTAATAGGTCTATCCTTATATCCTAATCTGCAAAGTGCACTTGAACAAGGACCTCTATACATAGCAGCCTGGGAATAAATGACTCAAAACATGAACTCATTTAGCAAATAATTTTTACTTAGTTATTTCCCATTATTACCTGCTGATAAAACGCATAAAGGCAGAGCAGGACTGTGGCATATATGATATTATCTTCCTTTTTGGTACATTTAAAATTAATACACTTTAAAGTACAGAAAAAGAGGCTTGCTTGGAATTTGTATTATGATGAAGACACCAAAATACCTTCCATAAACGAATGGAATCAATTCACGAAGGGCCAGAGGTGTCAGCAGCCTAGAGGATGAATAGAACAAAAGGAACTTCAGTCCAAATAGATAAATAGACTCACTTGCAACCATAAAAATATAGAATTGATTTCCAGGAAAAAGCACAAAAGCAAATAGTAGAAGTACTTTTAAATTGATAGAAATTAATGGCTTAAAGAATGACTAAAGGAAAAGGTCTGATTTTCGAGTCAATGGCTGCAATTGCTAATCTAAGTAATCCTATTCAGTGCCCACAGTTAGGTTGTTAGGTGATAAGAAATATCGTCAGGAAAGCATAGGATGCAAGGAGCCTGTGGAATTCTGTTGCATCCAGGGGAAGCAGTTGAATCCACTTGCAGCAAATGCATCCTCGCAGGCAGGGAGGATGCAGGGTTTTGTTTTGCTAAGGGTACTTTCTTGTATACTTCCTCTTACTAACTGCCAGTTGAAGAAAATTCTGAGGGGAAGATATTTATGAGTTCCAATCTGCTTTGTATCAACTGTAAGCTTTACTTAGAAGAAGGACGATGCAGGCAAATGGTGGGAGAGAATAAAACAAATTAATTTTGTAGGAAGAACAGCCTAGAGTAACATAAAATTGATATTCAAAATGAGGAAGTCTGCTAAAGTTTCTCTTGAATGGTTTTCTACACAAAATGGTCACTTTCAAATGCCTACCCCCCATTTTGTCTCCCTTAAAGCTGATTTGGAGTTGTGATATTTTATTAGACAACAACACAGCTATGTGATGCTTTATTTTTCCCTTGCTGATTCAGTAATGAATGCTATTCCCTTTCAGATCTTACCTCAAGCAGTTCTTATCAATTTCCTTGGTATTTTGAGTCTACTCAAATCACTTCTCTGGTACCAAATCCTATTGGGATTCCTCTTATTGCTTCTCTGTGATTGAATTGTAGAAAAGTTTCCTGTAGAAGCTATCGATCTACCCTTTTATTACAGTCAGCATTATTCACTCTATGTGAGGATGTTAGATTCTGAACGAAGCTTAATAACTTTCAAGGTTGGTATGCTCAAATGCAGCTGGTTTCTCAGAGTGCTTGGAATGTGCACGTCTTAAAATGTCACCAACAGCTCTGCTTCCATGGATTTTGATAATTCTGAAATTATCAAAATGTATGGCTTAGTACAGTTTTGCATGATAATATCTGTAGCCAATCCTGGCCCAGTGATTCTGATTTTTAAACTCTTATTAAACCAAACTTCTTTCTCCCCTATGATGCTGGGAATAACATCCAGGGACTTACATATACCAGACAATGCTACTGTCACTGAGTGATCCCTAAAGCACAAAATTTAAACTACTGAGACTAAGAAGCCTTTGACGGAAAGAGTTCATTAAGTTTTTATCGATGCTGACCAAAGGCAACAGAACCTCCCTAGTGAAAATTCCCTAAGCTATCAGCAACATGAGCAGACAGCAGTTGCAGAAATATCCATGAACCTCAAGGAACCAGGTTGTGTTATAGTGTTAGACCTCAGAAGGTCTACCTGAAAAGAGACGGTGTGATTCAAAAGAAAATTGTGACAATTAATAACCAAGAACAGCATTGCAGATCAGCACTTGTTTGCTGAGGATAGGAAGGAGAGCTTTATGACACTTCTTTAGAAAAATTGCCCTGTCTTTCTAGTTGTTCCTTGTCAGGAACTTTGTGGTTTCTAGTATATTGTACAAATACTGAGGATATTGTAGAAAATTTTTTAAAAAATAGAAAGAAGTCATTTTAATTCTTACTCTAGGTATCCCAAAATCAGTCTCCCATAATTTTTCCAAGGAAGTAAGAGGGTATCATATTCCATCTTTGGGAGATGCTATGCAGACAGTTTTCTAGAGGATGAATATGTCAGAGTTGGAAGAGATGTCTGATTTAAGACAGAAGGTCTTGCCCTGATGGAGGCTGGTCTACATTCTGGCGCTTCTAACAAGTTCCTGGGGGTGGGGTGCTCTTGTGCAGGTTCTCATGTTGAAAATCATGGCATCAGACATTTAGAAACTTGACTATTAACTATCATCTTGAAGATTTCCCTGAAATACAGTCTAATAGTGGCCTCATTAGACTGTCCATTTCACCAAAGCTGAGAATAAGCAAAGGCGTATGTGATGGTTTGTATATGCTCAGCCCAGGGACTGACACTATCAGAAGGTGTGGCCCTGTTGGAGTAGGTGTGTCACTGTGGGTGTGGACTATAAGACCCTCATCCTAGCTGCCTGGAAGTCAGTATTCTACTAGTAGCCCTCAGGTGAAGATGTAGAATTCAGCTCCTCCTGCACCATTCCTGCCTGGATGCTCCCATGTTTCCCACCTTGATGATAACGGGCCTGAACCTCTGAACCTGTAAGCCAGCCTCAATTAAATGTTGTCCTTAGAAGAGTTGCCATAGTCATGGTGTCTGTGCACAACAGTAAAACCCTAACTAAGACATCATGTAAGCATGTTCTCTAGACCTGCTAACATTTGTAGGTGTGTTTCATATATAAAAATATTCCATGATAACACTTCTTTCAAGTGTGTGCTTTCATTATTCTTGTTTTTCAAAGCTGGAGGCACAGAGAAGGTAGGTTGGCTGCCTACAGCCATGTAACTAGACGATAACCCATCTAGAATATAGATAGGTTTTGAAGTTTATGTTCATGATTTCTATGATATGATGAGAAGCACTGAGAAATTCTAGAACACAGAAGTTTTCTGAATGAGCATGTTGTATAGAATGTCAATGGCAACTTTTTATAGCACTAGAGTAAACCACTACAGCATTTGTGAAGGATATTGAAAAACTGGATACACAGAAATGAACCCACACACTATGGTCACTTGATCTTCGACAAGGGAGCTAAAACCATCCAGTGGAAGAAAGACAGCATTTTCAACAATTGGTGCTGGCACAACTGGTTGTTATCGTGTAGAAGAATGCGAATCGATCCATACTTATCTCCTTGTACTAAGGTCAAATCTAAGTGGATCAAGGAACTTCACATAAAACCAGAGACACTGAAACTTATAGAGGAAAAAGTGGGGAAAAGCCTTGAAGATATGGGCACAAGGGAAAAATTCCTGAACAGAACAGCAATGGCTTGTGCTGTAAGATCGAGAATTGACAAATGGGACCTAATGAAACTCCAAAGTTTCTGCAAGGCAAAAGACACCGTCAATAAGACAAAAAGACCACCAACAGATTGGGAAAGGATCTTTACCTATCCTAAATCAGATAGGGGACTAATATCCAACATATATAAAAAACTGAAGAAGGTGGACTTCAGAAAATCAAATAACCCCATTAAAAAATGGGGCTCAGAACTGAACAAAGAATTCTCACCTGAGGAATACCGAATGGCAGAGAAGCACCTGAAAAAATGTTCAACATCCTTAATCATCAGGGAAATGCAAATCAAAACAACCCTGAGATTCCACCTCACACCGGTCAGAATGGCTAAGATCAAAAATTCAGGTGACAGCAGATGCTGGCATGGATGTGGAGAAAGAGGAACACTCCTCCATTGTTGGTGGGAGTGCAGGCTTGTACAACCACTCTGGAAATCAGTCTGGCAGTTCCTCAGAAAATTGAACATAGTACTACCGGAGGATCCAGCAATACCTCTCCTGGGCATATATCCAGAAGATGCCCCAACTGGTAAGAAGGACACATGCTCTACTATGTTCATAGCAGCCTTATTTATAATAGCCAGAAGCTGGAAAGAACCTAGATGCCCCTCAACAGAGGAATGGATACAGAAAATGTGGTACATCTACACAATGGAGTACTACTCAGCTATTAAAAAGAATGAATTTATGAAATTCCTAGCCAAATGGATGGACCTGGAGGGCATCATCCTGAGTGAGGTAACACATTCACAAAGAAACTCACACAATATGTACTCACTGATAAGTGGATATTAGCCCCAAACCTAGGATACCCAAGATATAAGATGTAATTTGCTAAACACATGAAACTCAAGAAGAATGAAGACTGAAGTGTGGACACTATGCCCCTCCTTAGAAGTGGGAACAAAACACCCTTGGAAGGAGTTACAGAGACAAAGTTTGGAGCTGAGATGAAAGGATGGACCATGTAGAGACTGCCATATCCAGGGACCCACCCCATAATCAGCATCCAAACGCTGACACCATTGCATACACTAGCAAGATTTTATCGAAAGGACCCAGATGTAGCTGTCTCTTGTGAGACTATGCCGGGGCCTAGCAAACACAGAAGTGGATGCTCACAGTCAGCTAATGGATGGATCATAGGGCTCCCAATGGAGGAGCTAGAGAAAGTAGCCAAGGAGCTAAAGGGATCTGCAACCCTATAGGTGGAACAACATTATGAACTAACCAGTACCCCGGAGCTCTTGACTCTAGCTGCATATATATCAAAAGATGGCCTAGTCGGCCATCACTGGAAAGAGAGGCCCATTGGACTTGCAAACTTTATATGCCCCAGTACAGGGGAACACCAGGGCCAAAAAGGGGGAGTGGGTGGGCAGGGGAGTGGGGGTGGGTGGATATGGGGGACTTTTGGTATAGCATTGGAAATGTAAATGAGCTAAATACCTAATAAAAAATGGAAAAAAAAGAAATATATAAAAAAAAAAAAGAAAAACTGGATACACAAACTTCTGCAAAGATACAGGACTCTGGAGACTTAGAAACATTGTCAAACTTCTCTGGGGAAAAAAAATAACAGTGCATCCACATAATTATACATTTTTTAAATTGCATTTTAGCAAAAGTGGTGAAAATTATATGTGATAGTAAAATTTGAACACGCACAAAATCCTAGGTTTAAAAGTGTTACTCCACACTTAAATACTCTGGAGGAGATGTTCATGTAGTGAATGAGTAAAAATCACATAGGAAGAAAAAGTAGTCTTCCATCCTAAACAACTACAAAAAGAAGTCTCGTCTAATTTCTCTCCTTCAGTTGAATGAGCTGCTAGATTATTCTGAATAATGGATGAATGTGATGCATTCTCCAACAACTATGGGAATAATTTTTATCATTACAGTTGTTATTAGACGCGTTCTCACGACCGGCCAGGAAGAACACCACAGACCAGAATCTTCTGCGGCAAAGCTTTATTCTTACATCTTCAGGAGCCAGAGTGTAAGCAGCAAGAGAGCAAGAAGCAAGAGAGAGAGAAAAGCAAGAGAGAGAGAAAAGCAAGAGAGCGAAAAAGCAAGAGAGAGAGCGAGAGACAAGAGAGAGAGAGAACGAAACCCCGTCCCTCTTAAGGAGCATTCTCCTTCGCCTCGGACGTGTCACTCCCTGATTGGCTGCAGCCCATCGGCCGAGTTGACGTCACGGGGAAGGCAGAGCACAAGTAGTCATAAGATACCCTTGGCACATGCGCAGATTATTTGTTTACCACTTAGAACACAGCTGTCAGCGCCATCTTGTAACGGCGAATGTGGGCGCGGCTCCCAACATACAGTGACACTCTAAATTTGAGCACAGTCTTCTTTTTTTTTTTCTTTCCATTTTTTATTAGGTATTTAGCTCATTTACATTTCCAATGCTATACCAAAAGTCCCCCATACCCACCCACCCCCACTCCCCTACCCGCCCACTCCCCCTTTTTGGCCCTGGCGTTCCCCTGTTCTGGGGCATATAAAGTTTGTGTGTCCAATGGGCCTCTCTTTCCAGTGATGGCCGACTAGGCCATCTTTTGATACATATGCAGCTAGAGTCAAGAGCTCCGGGGTACTGGTTAGTTCATAATGTTGATCCACCTATAGGGTTGCAGATCCCTTTAGCTCCTTGGGTACTTTCTCTAGCTCCTCCATTGGGAGCCCTGTAATCCATCCATTAGCTGACTGTGGGCATCCACTTCTGTGTTTGCTAGGCCCCGGCATAGTCTCACAAGAGACAACTCCATCTGGGTCCTTTCGATAAAATCTTGCTAGTGTATGCAATGGTGTCAGCGTTTGGATGCTGATTATGGGGTGGATCCCTGGATAAGGCAGTCTCTACATGGTCCATCCTTTCATCTCAGCTCCAAACTTTGTCTCTATAACTCCTTCCAAGGGTGTTTTGTAATAGCCAGAAGCTGGAAAGAACCCAGATGCCCCTCAACAGAGGAATGGATACAAAAAATGTGGTACATCTACACAATGGAGTACTACTCAGCTATTAAAAAGAATGAATTTATGAAATTCCTAGCCAAATGGATGGACCTGGAAGGCATCATCCTGAGTGAGGTAACACATTCACAAAGGAACTCACACAATATGTACTCACTGATAAGTGGATATTAGCCCAAAACCTAGGATACCCAAGATATAAGATACAATTTCCTAAACACATGAAACTCAAGAAAAATGAAGACCGAAGTGTGGACACTATGCCCCTCCTTAGAAGTGGGAGCACAGTCTTCTTACAATGGACTAATGAGAGTCCTGATCAAAGAATCACAGTTCCAATGCACCGACAAAAATCTCACAACAATTAGTGCCATTTGTTCAGCTGGAGTCCTACTAGCTCATCTTGCAAGATATAGTCTTAATATGAAGAAAGCATGTTTTTTCTCTTGTAACAACATAATAGAAGTGTGTAAGAATACCAAGATACACCACACAGATCAAAAGAAGTTATGGAAGAAAGCCCAGGTGAAGAAGCTTAAGTCTCACTTAGAAAGGGCAACAAAACAGTCGTGTGAGGCAGACAGAGTTAGGGACCTGGGTGAGAGAAGGGAGGAAAAGGGGAATAGTGGGCAGAATAAGGTATGGCACAAGACATGAGATAAACACAGAGGTCCAGGCAAATGAATGGAAATATGCACCTGCTTAGGGTAGGGTGGTAGTGGCATTTTCTAGGAAGTCCAAGAGACCTGGAATGAGGGAGGCTTATAGAAGTCAATGCAGGTGACCTTAGCCAAAATGCCCAAAAGTGGGGATATGGAACCTGAAGAGAACATAGGACCCTAGCATAGCAGTCCTATGAGATGCTTGATTCAGCACCAACTGAGACAGATTCAGATACCCACAAACAGACATTGGATGGAGGTCAACAACTCCTATGGAAGAGTTAGGGGAAGGACTGAAGGTCCTCAAGGAGATGGCAACTCCAAGTAAGACCAACAGTGTCAATTAACCCAGATCCCTGGGAGTTCCCAGAGACTGAGCCATCAGCCAAAGAGGGTGGTCTGAGGCCCCTGGCATGTATGTAGCAGAGGGCTGCCAAGTCTAGCTTCAGTGGGAGAGGGTGTGCCTAATCCTGCAGAGACTTGATGCACCAAGGTGGAGGAATCTGGGGGGTTGGGGGGGTGCCCTTTCAGAAGTAGAGGGGAGGGAAAATAGGGGTAGAACTCTACAAGGAGGAACCGGGAAGCAGGACAGAATTTGGAATGTAGATAAATAAATAAACAAATAAATAATAAAAAAAGAAACAGATTTGGGAAATTTGAAGAGAGAACACAAAATAACAAATATTCATGACTGAGTCACTGCATAAATAAAAATATAGGAGGGAATCTAAGAAGGAATACATAGTATCATAAGGGTTCTGCATATACATATGAGCAAAATGCATTCAGTGGCATTGCCTAGAGTGGAAGAGTTCACATTTAAAGAAAATACTTTTAAGACAGATATTCAAATTTTACAAGAGGTTACATGGGAAACTAACCCTGGGTTTATCTTTTGAGTTTTAAGATTTTTGCAAGATTTTTCTGTTTGTTTTAGTCTTTTTGTGTTTTCAATTATTTCTATTCCTCACTTAAACATTTAGCACACATTTGACTTCCCCAGGATCCAGACCATAAGACTTACTATGTGTGAAACTGGGTCTATAACATATTATTTTTATTTTTAATAATACCATATTTTATACATGAAAATATTTCACTCCAGAACTTTAACCAGTAAGTTCCAGTTGTTCTACTGGGTCCTAAATATAAATTTCTAGGAAAATGAGTCCTTGTGAGATGACTCTAATATTCTCTGTTTATCTACTATGCAGAAGATGAATAGAAGAGTTGGAAAGGGAGTGAAACTCATATGACATTAAAACTGTTGCTGTCTACCATGTAAATGAAGTAATAAGAGAATAAAAATGCAAAATTTGCACAAAATAGGCTCTAGGACTCAAATCTCTAATACACATAATTATCTATTTGCTTTTCTCCCCAGACAAATGTTGTTCTGACTCTTTTTTAATTTAATGAACATACAGAAATAATTTTATTTTTTCTATGTATAACTGGCTTTAAATTTTTATATTCATTTTACATACTGATCGCTGTCCTCCCTCCCTGTTCTTCTTCCCTCCATTCTTCCTCCCTTTCTCCTCTAAGAGAGTAGAGTCCCCTCCCCCAGATATCCCTCCAAACCCCACTCCAGCAACCCCTGTGGCACATCAAGTCCATTTAGGGCTAGGTGCTACTGTTCCCACGAAGGCCAGATAAGAGAGCTGAATTAGAGAACTGTTTCCAGACACAGGAAACAGCTTCAGTTGTTCCGGACCTACATGAAGACAAATCTGTGCATATGCTACACATGTGTGGGGACCTAGGTCCAGCCTTGTATGCAATTTGGTTGGTAATTCAGTTCCCAAGAGACCCCAAGGATCCAGGTTAGTGGACTTTCTTTTTGTCTGCTTGTGGAGTTCCTATCCCCTTCGGTGCCCTTAATCCTTCCTCCAATTCTTCCATAAGAGTCTCCAAGCTCTGTCCAATGTTTGGCTTTGGGTGGCTGCATCTGTTTGAGTCAACTGCTGGGTGGAGCCTCTCAGAGACATACTGGACTCCTGTCTACAAAAATAACAGTATCATTAAGTGTCATGGAATGGTGCTTGCCTATGGGATGGGTCTCTAGTTGGGCCGGTTATTGTTTGGTCATTTCCTTAGACTCTGTTCCATCCTCCCGTACCTGTATTTCTTGTAGACAGGATACATTTTGGGTCAAAAGTTTTGTGGGTGGGTTGGTGTCTCTATTGCTCCACTGCAGTTCCTGCCTGGCTACAGGAGGTGGCCCCTTCAGGTTCCATATTCCCACTTCTGTGAGTCACGGATAATAATAACATCATCCCCATTGATTCTTGGGATCCTCACCTATCCCTGGTCTCTGCCATGACCTTGAGATACCCCACATCTCTTCCACACCCACCAGTTGAAATTTCCATTTATTCTCATGACCATCTGGCCACCTCCTCTGTCTTTCCCCCACCTGATCTTGAAACTGACCCCAGTTCCCACCTCTTCACCTCTCCCACCCAGTTCCCTCCTAACATCTGCCTCCTGTGACTTTTATTTCTCATTCAGAGTGATATTCAAGCATCCTCCTTTGAGCCTTACTTCTTGTCTAGTTTCTTTGGGTCTGTGGAGTGTAGCATGGGTATCTCATATTTTATAGCTAATATCCACTTATGAGTGAGTATATCATGTAGGTACTTTCAGGTCTGAGTTACCTGACTCAGGAAGATATTCTCAAGTTCCAATCACTGGCCTGAAAAATTCATGATGTCTTTTTTTTTCATGGCTGAATACTATTCCACTGTGTATCACGATTTTTATTCCTTCTTCACTTGAGAGACATCTAGGGTGTTTCCATTTTCTGGCTATTATGAATATAACTGCTATGAACATAATTGAGCAAGTGTCCCTGAGGTATAGTAGGGCATCTTTTGGATATATGTTCATGGGTGGTACAGCTGGGTCTTGAGGTAGAACTAGCCCAGGTTTCTGTGATTTCCAAAGTGGTCATACAAGTTTGCACTGTTACCAGCAATGGAGGAATGTCCCCTGTGCTCCACATCCTTGCTAGCATGTGCATTTAGCAGTTATTTTGATTTGTATTCCCTGATGACTAAGAACTTCGAATATTTCCTTAAGTGTGTCTCAGCCATTGGAGTTTCCTCTGCTGAGAATTCTATTTTTTAGCTCTGTACCCCAATTTATAAATTGGGTTATTTGGGCTGTTGGTGTCTAACTTCTTGAGTTCTTTATCAATCTTAGTTATTAACCGTCTGTCAGATGTAGGGTTGGTGAAGATCCTTTCTCAGTCTGTAGGCTACTATTTTGTCATGTTGAGAGTGTCCCTTGCCTTACTGAATCTTTTCAGTTTCATAAGGTTCCATTTATCAGTTGTTGATCTCAGAGCCTGAGCCACTGATGTTCTGTTCAGGAAGTTGTTTCCTGTACCAATGTGTCTATGGCATTCTAGGAGATTTAGTGTATTGGTTTTATGTTGAAGTCCTCGATCTACTTAGACTTCAGTTTTGTGCAGGGTGATAAGTATGGATCTATTTGCATTCTTTTACATGTATGCATCCAGTTAGTCCAGCACCATTTGTTGAAAATGCCTTCATTTTTTCCATTGTATGGCTTTGGCTTCTTTATCAAAGATCAAGTGCCCATAGGTGTGTTGCTTTATTTCTGGATCTTTGATATGATTCTGATGATCATTGTGTCTTTTTCTATACCAATACAATGCAAGTTTCATTACTATTGCTCTATAGAACAGCTTGATATCAGGGATGGTTATTCCTCCAGAACTTTTTTAATCCTTCAGGATAGTTTTAGCTATCCTGTGGGGTTTTTTATTTGTTTGTTTGTTTGTTTACTTATTTTTCAATGTGATGTTGAGAATTACCCTGTTAAGATCTGTAAAGTATTTTGTTGAAATTTTGATGCATATTGCACTGAGTCTGTAGACTGCTTTTGGAAAGAATACCATTTTCACTATGTTAATCCTACCTAACCTTGAGCATAGAAGATCTAATATTTTCCTCAAATTCTTTCTTTAGCAACATGAAGCTCCTGACATATATGCCTTTCAGTTGTTGGGTTAGACTTATACTAGGGTATTTTATATTATTTGTGGCTACTATAATGGGTGTTGTTTCCCTAATTTCTTACTCAGCTCATTTATCATTTGTATAGAGGAGGGCTACTGATTTTTTTTTTTTAAGTTAAGTTTGTATCCAGCCACTTTTCTGGAGGTATTTATCAGCTATAGTTCTCTGGTAGAATTTTTGGGATTGCTTATATATACTATTATATCATTTGAAAATATCGATACTTTAACCTCTTCCTTTCCAGTTTGTATCCCCTTGATCTTTTTTAGTAGTCTTATTGTGTTAGCTAGGAATTTGAGTACTATATTGAATAGATAGGTAGAGAATAGGCAGGCTTTTCTTGTTCCTGATTTGAATGGAATTGCTCTAAGTTTCTCTCCAGTTTACTTGATGTTGGCTACTGATTTGCTGATCTCTCTAAGACTTTTAACACGAAAGGTGTTGAGTTTTGTCAAAGGCTTTTCAGCATCTAATGAGAAGATCAACGTTGATGGAGTTTTATATATTGAGCCATCCCTGCATCCCTGCGATGATACCTACTTGACCATGGTGGATGATGTTTTTGATGCGTTCCTGGATTAGGCTAGTAAATCATTTTACTGAGTATTTTTGCATTAATGTTCATAAGACAAATTGGTCTGAAACACTCCTTTTTTTTGAATCTTTACATAGCTTAGGTATCAGGGTGACTGTGGCCTCAAATAATCAGTTTGGAAGTGTTCCTTCTGTTTTTATTTTGTGGAATATAAGTATAGCTTTTTGAAGTTCTGGTAGAATTGTGCACTAAAACTATCTGGTCCTGGGATTTTTTATTTTATTTTATTTTATTTTATTTTATTTTATTTTTATTTATTTATTTTTTTTTGGTTGGAAGAATTTTAACGACTGCTTCTGTTTTCTTAGGGATTATAAGATGGTTTAAATAGTTTATCTGATATTGATTTAACTTTGGGAAGTGGTATCTGTCTAGAAAATCATCTATTTCGTTACGATTTTTCAATTTTGTGGAGTACAGACTTCAGAAGTAAGACTTAGTGGTTCTTTGAATTTTCTTGTCTGTTTTTGTCTCTCTTTCATTGCTGATTTGGTACATTTGGATACTGTCTTTGTCTTTTGGTTAGTTTGGCTAAGGGTTTGTCTATCTTGTTGATCTTCTCAAAGAACAGCTCTTGGTTTCATTGATTCTTTGTATTGTTTTCTTGGTTTCTAATAGATTTATTTCTGCCCCAATTTTAATGATTTACTGCATCCTACTCCTCTTCAGTGTGTTTGTCTCTTTTTTCTGGAGCTTTCAGTTTTACTTTTCATTTGCTGGTGTGAGAACTTTCTTTATGATGGCACTTAGTCCTTTGAACTTTCCTCTTAGTACTACTTTGATTGTGACCCACAAATTGGGGTATGTTGTGCCTTCATTTTCATTAAATTGTAAAAAGTCTTTAACTTTTTCTTTATTTCTTCCCTGACTCAGAGATCACTGAATACAGAGTTACTCAGTTTTCATGAGTATGTAGGTTTTTCTGGTGTTTTTGTTGTTATCAAAGCCCACCATTTAATCCACAGTGGTCTGATAAGATAAGAGGCGTTATTTCAATTTTATTGTATCTGTTGAGATTTTCTTCCTGACAGACTACAAGGTCAGTTTTGAAGAAGGATCTATTGGGTGCTGAGAAGAAGGTATATTCTTTTGTGTTTGGGTGAAATATTCTCTATATGTTAGGTTCCTTCGATTCATAATGTCTCTTAGTTTTATTACTTCTTTATTTAGATTTTGTCTGGATGACCTATCAATTAGTGAGAGTGGGGTGTTGAAGTCTCCCACTATTAATATGTGGATTTCAATGTTTGATTTAAGTTTTAGTAATGTTTCTTTTACAAATGTGGGTGCCTTTGAGTTTGGGGAATTGATGTTCAGAATCGAGATATCACCCTCATGGCTTTTTTTTTTCTTTGATAAGTATGAAGTATCCATCTCTGTCTATTTTGATTAATTTTGTCTGAAAATCTACTTTGTTAGATATTAGAATGGCTACTCCAGCTTGATTTTTAGATTCATTTGCTTGGAAAATTTTTATCCAGCCCTTTAATCTGAGGTAAGCTCTTTAATACTGAAGTGTGTTTCTTGTATGCAGTAGAACAATGGATCCTGTTTTTGCATTCATTCTGGCAGCCTGTATCTTTTTATTGGGTCAACTAACTCATTAACTATATTCTTTTGTTCATATAGCATAATATCTATCTATCTATCTATCTATCTATCTATCTATCTATCTATCTATCTATCATCTATCCTTCTGTGCATGTCCAAGTGCGTCTCTATTCAAGCTGATATTCCAATCATCCTGAGTATTGAATACTCTAGTCTAGACATTTGCCTTTGGCACTGTGTCTTATTTTATCTAGTACAAAAGAAAGTAATTTAAAATTTGAACTCGTTTGATGATGCACGTGCAATCAAGACAATAAAAAAATACCATTGGCCTTTCATTTTCTTGCTTTCAATCATGAATCAAGTCTTAAAAGCTTTCCAACTGTCTAAAATTGTCTTTCTGTATCCCACACTCATCTCGTGATATAATATTAGTAATATTAGTTTCTTTCTGATTTTTTAACATTGACTTTAAGCCTCTTATTCATTATTGAGATTACTGTATCCTCCAAGACTCCCATCTATTCTTTATCAACACAGTATTCCATATGGGCAAGAAAAACCTCATGTATGAGGGGTTATGCACTTGCTCCAAGGCCCCCACTTATCTACATTAAAAATGTTTTGCTTCAGTTACACTGAAGTTTTTAATAAGCTTTGAAAAATAGCTGGTAATTGTCACTTTATCTTAAGCCCTAAAAATTTTGTTGTTAGCCTTGTTACTAATCTGAGTTCAAAATAGATAATCATTATCTGTTGTTTCTATTAAGGCTGACTACAAGGCAATTTAGGATATAATCAGAGTTTTTTAAATGTACAAAGCTTCATGAAGTACTCACTGTATTTAATATATAAATTAATAAGAAATACTTTCTTTCACAGCCAAAACCTTTTATATCAAAGTCCATTTACAAAGCCATCCTTTAAAGGAAAAAATATTATATAACACAGTTATTGGAATAGAAAGTAACAAAAAGACAATTATGTTACTGACAATTTATATATGTTATTCAATATTTAATGATCTCGCTTTTAGCATAATTATGATTATGCATCATCCAGCAAATTATGTTTGTTTAGTAATATTTTTAAAAGTAATATTGTATTAAAAATATACATATCCTCCATCAATAGATGGGAAAAGTGTTTAGTTAATAGTGTTTGATATGTGAGCATGAAGAACCAAGTTCAGATCCCCAGCCCCCATATAGAAAGCCCAGCATTGAAGCCCAGCTGTAACTCTCTCAGTGTGGAAGATGGATAAAGGCAGATTTCTGGAGACCATTGACTAGCCAGCCCTAACCACATCAATGAGCTCAGTCTTAATGACAGACCTTGTCTCAAAAAGTTAGGTTCAGAAAAATAAAGGAAGACAGCTGACATTGACCTCCAGACAAATGCATACACAGGTGTACACACATGAATACATATATATACATATATGTAACATATACAAATACACACACAAATCTCACATAATCCATTTAGAAAAAATTGAATCTAATAAAACACTAAAATGATACTTTACCATTTGAAAATTTTCCTAAGAATATTCTACTCAGAAATAATGACTAGTAATTTCAAAATTTTGTAGGCTTTTATCTCTATGGATATTTAATAGATGAAATTACACTCCTTAACTGGTTTCCAAGAAAGTCCTCTCATATAACAATTCAAAAATAATATGAAAGTAGCTTCATAGTAGATTCTATTCCTCCAGAGAAATCTTGGCCTTCATTATTAACTTTCTATTTTTTTCTCTCTTACAGTGGACAGTGTGACCATTTTAGTTGCTACAAGCAATGGATAACACTATATAGTCTATGATACATGACAGTCCTGCCCTTGACTCACAACCCAAATAATCAAGCTGACATTGTCAATAGCACTATAACTAAGGTCTGATTCATGATTATTTTGTATGTGCTTCTGTGTACAATTGCAAAGGAGTAAGACAGAGTATAGTTGTTGGGAAGCAGACACATTTATTCTATAATAATCAACAAAAGGAAATTATCTAAAACACTAGTGGTTGAAGCATAAAATAGTGAATTCTATTAATGCTCAGAAATGTTCACTTAGATGCTAATTATAATCAAATTGGTATGAGCAATAAAATAAACTCACTTTATGCAGTTTCTTTTTGTCAACAAATAGTGAGCTAAAATTTTAAGTTTGATGTATATATATTACTTGGTGACATAGCTATAATAACTAAATACGCTAGTATTTAGTTATTCATATTAAGAAGCTGTTCTTGAATCTTAGCATACTACCTACTTCATCAAAGAAGCTCCGCTACTTAATTTCCTCATCTAAATAGTAGAAAATGTAAAACACACAAAGCAATTTGTTACAGCATCAGTATTTATTATGTTATTATAATCTACTTTGGTATGTTCCTTTAGCAGGAAAATAGTGTTGGGTGATTTCATCCCATGATGTACCTCTTCTTGAGATTTTGACCACTTTAGCAGTTTCAGACATTGGTTCCATCCCATCAAAGGGGTCTTAAGTCCAATTAGAAAGTGCTTGTCCACTCCACAGACACGTTGCTTCTAAGCATCATATTTCAGTACTTGTCCTCAATTCTTCTCTTGTCAATTTATTAATATAAAACACTAGTCAATGTCTCAAAATCCCTTAGTCTCTAAAAACCCCAACAGTTTATAGTTCTGAGGTTTCTGGAAAAGCCTAAAGTATCTTTAGCCTATCAGATTAAAAAAGCCTAAAGTATCTTTAACCTATCAGATTAAAATAAAACAGAGAGAGAGAGAGAGGGTGAGGGAGAGGGAGAGGGAGAGGGAGAGGGAGAGGGAGAGGGAGAGGGAGAGGGAGAGGGAGAGGGAGAGGGAGAGGGAGAGGGAGAGGGAGAGGGAGAGGGAGAGGGAGAGGGAGAGGGAGAGGGAGAGGGAGAGGGAGAGCCCTTTTTATACCAAAGGGAAAAACTGGGGAATAAAGACAATTGCACTTAAGCAAAGCGAACATCTAGTGCTATAAATCCACCTTGCACAGGTCCCTGTAATCTCCTGAGCTTTGCAAGGCTCAGTCTGCTCTACACTTCAGCTTGGCACTTGTAGTATTCGACAGATTCAATGCAATTCCCATCAAAATGCCAACACAATTCTTTACAGACCTTGAAAGAACAATTCTCCACTTCATATGGAAAACCAAACCAAAATAACAACAACAATAACAACCACAAGAACAACAACAACAAACCAGGATAGCTACAACAATCTTGTACAAAAACAAAAAACAAACAAACAAACAAACAAACAACAACAACAACAACAAAACTTCTGGAGTTATTACCATCCCTGATTTCAAGCTGCACTACAGAGTAATAGTAATAAAAACTGTGTGGTGTTGATATAGAAAAACACCAGCCAACCAATGGAATTAAAATAACGACCCTGAAATAAGCCTACATACAATTGAGAAATAGAACCCCATGAAACTGAAAAGCTCATGTAAGGCAAAGGACACTGTCAATGGGCAAAATGGCAGCCTACAGACTGGGAAAGGATCTTCACCAACCTTACATCCTACAGAGGGCTAATAGCCAAAATCTGTAAAGAACTCAAGAAGTTATACACAAACAAATCAAACAACCCAAATGGGAGGCAGAGCTAAACTGAGAATTCTCAACAGAGGAAACTGAAATGACCAGAAAGCACTTAAAAAATATATTCATTATCCTTAGCCATCAAAAGAATGCAAATCAACTCTGTGAGATTTCACCTTACATCTGTCAGAATGGCTAAGATCAAAAAGTCAAGAAACAGTGCATGCTGGCAAGGATGTGGAACAAGTGTAACTCTCCTCCATTGCTGATGGGAGTGCAAACTTGTACAACCACTCTGGAAGTCAACTAAACCACGACTGAGCACATAGCCAAAAATGCCCTACTATACCACAGGGGCATTTGCTCAACTATGTTCACAGCAGCTTTATTTGTGATAGACAGAAACCAGAAACAACCTAGATGTCCCTCAACTGAAGAATAGATAGAGAAAATGTGGTACAACTTCACAGTACTAGTCAGCTATTAAAAACAAAGACATCATAAATTTCACAGGCAAATGGATGGAAATTGAGAATATCATCCTGAGTGAGGTAACCCAGAGCGAGAAAAAAACATATTTGGTATGTTCTCACTTATAAATCAACTTTAACCATAAATTACAAGATAGCAATGCTACAATCCACAGACCCAACGATCCTAGTTTTGAGTGAGACATTCATTTAAAAATATTTTAAAAGATGAAAAATTAACAAATATATTTAAAATTGTTCTTAAATGGTCTAACTAGTAGTTTTATATAAGTTTTGTTTTAAGCCTTTAAAGAAAAGTTATTAGTTTAATATTTAAATAATTCTATAGCATATAAAAAGGGAGTCTCAAACCTTATGGACCATAACAAATTAGATAATTTAATTAAAAGATGAAGTAAGAATCTTTACAAGTATATAATGAAAGTAGCTTCATAGTAGATTCTATTCCTCTAGGGAAATCCTGGCCTTCATTATTAACTTTTTATTTATTTTTCTCTGTTACACAGGGTGGACAGTGTGACCCATTCTTGTTGCTACAGCAATGGATGGATTACATTACATGGGTTACATTATACAATCTGAGGATGTAAGGAAAATTAAACAATAAAAGCTGTTAATATAAACAACAAAGAAATATACCATGCTTATAGATAGAACCAAAGAAATAAGCATTATCATAGATCCCCAGAGGCATTATATAATGTTAAATGTTCATTGCTAACTATAGAAATGTAAAACAAGAAGTATTCAATCTTTGTAACATTTTTGAAACAAAGTACTCCTTACATAATCCAGGATGACCTTGGATGCATGACCTCCTACCCCCACCTCCAGAGTGCTGGGATTATAGGTGATACCACTAGGTCCAGCATTCATGGATAAAACGTAATATATGGATATTTACAAGGATATCAGATATACCTCCATGCTGAAGAACACATAACCTCATGCAATAGTGTCAGTGGCACATTGCATCATTATATAAGAACATATCTCACAAACCCAACCCAAATGAGTATCATTTATTGCCATTATTGTTTAGTGATGCTTCCAAACACCTTCTTTGGAATATTTTTAAATGCTCCTATAGATGCTATCACTGTTATCAATATACTGAGGCATCACAATGCTCGTCTTTTTAAATAGTGACCGTGCAAGGGAACTCACAGATGTAATCAAGGAAGCTTTTTCTGGCTTTCAGAAGTGGACTCATATTACATATTTTAAAACACAATGTTGATTCCAAGATGGAGACTCCCTCATACAAGGAATACAGTCTGTCAGAAGCTGAGTGTCCCCTAGTTTGAAAGCCACCAAGGAAACAAAACTGCAGCCTAGAACTACAGTCTCATCGCAGCCTGCTTGACTGGGAAAATACAATCTTGACAGTGCCTCTCCGCAAGATTCCGGCAATAAAATAGCATGAATTTATCATTGTGAAAACTAGAACAAAGAAACCAGCCAAATGGAATCAATCCAGACTACCTCACAGAAGTAGGAGGATGGTCCTCTGCCTGTTTAAGCTGCTCTGTATGAATCCTTAAGACAATGCACACACTGAATTTGCAGAGTTCTCTTCTATGATTGTTTTTGGTCTCCAGTTTCTCTAAACATCAATAAATGTGTCAAGTGAAATTAGTTTTGGGAGATGTTCTATCCAATTGTTCTGTCTTGATTTCTGCTATTCTGTGTGTGGAAAGTGGATAGTTTCCCTCAATACTGACCAGTGAAGACAGATAGGAAGGACAATTTTACCATGTATATATTTCCACCATAACTTGATGGAAGGTTTAAGTGTATTCACCTGTTGAATGGCCAGCTTAGCCATTTATAAGCTGTGTCAAGTATCTGATTAACAAAAAGGCATTTTAGGACACAACCACTCTGCTTTAAATACTTCCCATAAGATTTCTTCATTTTTTCCTATCTTGAAAAATATTTTAGATATCCATCTTTACTGTTCTTTTATTTGTTTGTATTAAATTTTATGGTAGCACTCCTTCACCCATCATTTGATTTTTGTTCTTGTAGGTGTGTGGCCTCTTCTGATGTAAGAGCACCAGAAGATGATGATGTGTTAGAAGTATTGTAGCTAGGGATAAGGACTAAATGTTTTCATCTGTTCTGGGTTCTGTGAACAGATTGGTCATTTGAAGTCAGTCTCACACACTGACAAATGCTACAAATCAGAGTTGTCATTCCCCATATAGCACTGAGTTAAGGATGCAAACAGCTACACTTGTTGGTGCTGTCTTTATACTGGTGAGTGACATTTCCCTTATAAGAAAGACAGAAAGAACCGAACCTGCTCTCCTCTGCCATTAAAAATACTTAAAGGCATCATCACTTAAGGGAAAGAAATGTACTAAACCTTGATATCATCTTCAGACCTGTGAATTATTATATGTAACCTTTGCTCGGCCTGAAGCAGGCTGAGCCAGAATTTGACCTTGCTGCCACTAAGGAGATTACCTAGGGTGGAGCCTTCCTCCCTAGATCACTCTATTGTTCAGCCAGTGTAGCTGTTCCTCTTCAAGATACTGCTACCTGCTGGGAGGCCCTGGAGCTATTCTGGAGACTACACCTTATCCTGCACGTCATCACCTGCATCTGGTTCCAAGCTCCAAGGATGAATTGGCGGGAATGGACCTCCCACCCCCACTTTTATAAGTGCATTCGCCATTAAACATTTGAGCCTTAATCAGAACACTGTCTTAGCTCCATTTCTCTCTCTCATCCACCTAGTTTCCCTCTCTTTCAGCCCCGGTTTGCCTCCCAGGTGAAACCCAGTTCATGTGAGCCACTGGCCAGATCACAACAATTATAAACTCTTTTAGATCTTTTAATTAGTTCTTTGAGTATTTTACACATCTATTCTGGTTATACTCAGCCCCTTCTCTGCCCAGACCCAACTGCCCTTCACCATCTATCCTACTTTGTGGTCTCTTAAAAAAAGAAAGAAGTTTTTAGGCAAATGGATGGAACTAGAAAATATAATCCTGAGTGACGTAACCCAGTCACAAAAGAACACACATGGTATGCACTCACTGATAAGTGGATATTAGCCCAGAAGCTTGTAATATCCAAGATATAATTCACAGACCAATTGAAGCTCAAGAAGAAAGAAGACCACAGTGTAGATACTTCAGTCCTTTTTAGAAGGGGGATCAAAATATCCATGGGAGGAGAGACAGAGACAATTTGGAGCAAAAACTAAAGGAAAGGTCAACCAGTGACTGTCCCACCTGGGGGTCCATCTTGTATACAGTTCCCAAACCCAGACACTATTGTGGATGCCAACGTGTGCTTGCTGACAGGAGCCTGATATAGCTGTCTCCTGAAAGGCTCTTGCCAGTAACTGAAAAATACAGAAGTGGAGGCTCACAGCCATCCATTGGACTGAGCACAGGGTTCCCAATGAAGGAGCTATAGAAAGGACCCAAGGAGCTGAAGAGGTTTGCAGTCCCATAGGAGGAACAACAATATGAACTAACCAGTACCCCTAGAGCTCACAGGGACTAAACCACCAACCAAAGAGTACATATGGAGGAACTCAAGGCTCCAGTCGTATATGTAACAGAAAATGGCCTTGTGGGACATCAGTGAGAAGAGAGGCCCTTGGCCTTCTGAAGGCTCTATGCCCCAGTGTAGGGAAATGTTAGGACAGGGAAGCAGGAGTAGGTAGGTTAGTATGCAGGGGAAGATGGGAATAGGATAGGGGTGTTTCGGAGGGAAAATGAGGAAAGGGGATAAAATTTGAAATGTAAATAAAGAAAATATCGAAGAAGAAGAAGAAGAAGAAGAAGAAGAAGAAGAAGAAGAAGAAGAAGAAGAAGAAGAAGAAGAAGAAGAAGAAGAAGAGAAACTAGTCCAACTTGTGCTGTTTGTATATTCTTGAGTGTGGCCATCTTCTGCATCATATTGACTTACCAGGGGCTACATTTTTCAAGAAAACCAACTTTCAAGCTTCCAGAAGGTATCAATAGTCAATAGCTCCTCAGCCAGGGGCACAGCCTCATGTCTGCATCCCATCTCCAGTCTAGTGTTTGCCTGGCTTGAGCTTGCAAAGGTCTTTTGCATTCTACTGTAAGCTTCCATGCACAACTGCTCTCCTGTGCTTGAAATTTTATCTACCCTCTCTGACTTTTACATCCCATCCCTTCTTACCCCATGATCCCTGAACCATGGAAAGAGAATAGTCATATTAATGTCTCATTTGTGGCAGAGCACTACACAATCAATTATTCTCTGTACCATGAGTAACTGTGGGTCTCTATGGTAATTACTATCTACTGAAATAAAAATAGAAGCTTCTCTGATGAGTGTTGAGAGTTACACTGATCTATGAACATAACAAGTCATTAAGAGTTTATTTAATAAATACTATATCCATTTAGCAGAAAAATTATGGAAGGTTCTCTCCTAGCGTGTAATGGCCAGTCTAGCTACAGGCTCTTGGCCCCCATAGCTATGCCAAGTATGGGTTTCATTTTATGGAGCAGGGTTTAAGTCTAACCAGAAAGTGTTTGTTTACTCCCTTGGCATTTGTCCCTCCACTGCTAGTCTGGCTACTATTGTAGCTCACGAGAGTCATAGCTCATTATAACGATGATGACCTTTCTCTTCTGGTAGCATGCAGAGTGCCTTTCAGTGCTACAAAAATTGGCTAGTAAGGATGAAATGTCCAGATGAATACAAACTTGATTTCTTCTTCATACTCTACAGATTAAGTTTGTGGTGTCTTGAGCAATAGAGTTTATCATCAAGTTCTGGAGGGTAACCAAGAACATTGGCTATAGTCTTATTTTAAGGATCTATAGGAAACATTGAAATCTTGCGTTTATTAGTCAGCAATTATTTTTGACTGAAACAACAGTTTCTTTTTGGGTAAAATAACTGAAAAAAATTGGAGCTTAAAACTTTACACATGATATCTTAGTAATATCCATAAAGTATATGTTATACTTTAAGTGAATTTTATATAAATTATATTTAAACTGTATATAGATATGTGCATGTATCATTTTTCAGAAAAAAATAAGAATGGATATCCTATTACAGAAAGTGGTTTCCACTACTGAAAGGAATGGAATTTGGGGAAGAGTGAAGATAATTTTTATTTTTGTAATTATACATTTTTATTACTTGAGTGTTTAATGAGTCTTTTCTATTTTATAGGAATCAAAATTTTCCCTAAAGGTCTTCCCTTTCTTGGAGGAGGAAGGGAGGGGGAAATGGGAGGAGGGATTTGTAAATGTGGGACTGGGAAGAGAGGAAGAAGGGTGGCTGAGATTAACATGTAATGTGAATAAAAAAACAAGTTATGGAGAAAAATAAAAATAAAAATAAAGGTGTTAGAAATATATAAAAGAGGGAAAAACAACTACAATAACAAAGCCAAACCAAAACAACAACAACAAAGCCAAAACTCACTCACCCTAAGAACTACTAACAATCAACCACACACCCATTCACTTTACTTTTAGTATTTCATTTTACTGTACGCCATTAGCCAGCTTTGGGGCTTCACATAAATTTAAGATGGAGAGAAGGCTGCATGTCCCCTGCATTTTGAAAACATGTTCACATAAGCTGCATACCTTAAATGCAAATGAGTCTCAGAAGCTCCTGTCGAAGAAACTGAATTTGTCTCTGAAAGCAAGAAATTACCTGAGTAATTTCCAATTTGTGAAATGTTGGATGAAAAGTATAGAAGTAACTGACCAGAAAAACTCTTACTCTTTTCCTGGTCGATAGTAAATATCCTTTTTTTCTTGAAATTTAGTATGAGAAAATCTATAAACTACAAAGATAAAAGTAATAAGACATCCAAGACTGACTTCGATGAGCTTTCTAGATGGTCAACTTCATTCTTCTTTCTTCTGAAATCCTTAGTGTTCAGTTTCTTGAGACTTTCCATCTTGGGAATAGGCTTATAACTTTCTCCACTGTCATTAGGGCTTTTTCATATGGCTGGGGAACTGCACAAAAGTCAAGGTGGTAGTATGCTGGACACTATTGGTTCCTTGCCACCAGATAAGTGTTAGATTGGCACACTAAAGGGACAGAAATTTCGAATTCATACACAGCTACTATGTGGATTATTTGTGGAGTTGAATTGGGCCATTTTCATAGAGATAGGATCATATCCTTTTAATCTGCTATTGGAATATATTTTGAAATGAAAGCCAGTTAAGCTTATTCTGTATTACATAAGCAGAGTAGGCTCATCTGTAGTTATGACACTTCTAGAATCTAAGACTTTTCGTTACTTAATTCAGCTTATGGTAAAACCATGGAAAGATCGAGAAATATTCTTTCTTGTTTCAGTATTGTTACTTTGTTAAGTTTTCCCCAGGACTGAATTTTATCTTTGACCTCTGTGCTGTCACTAGAGACTTAACGTATGCTATACATTTCCCCTTTAGGGTAAATCAATAATGAATGTAGTTTTATTAAGTCCACACTAGGAGTTTAAAATGTTCATTTTATTCTGTCAGCAATCCATGACTTGAAGCTTAGAGATAATCTTTACTCTCCAAAATCTAAATAATGCATACATACCCTGTGGCTAGGGATAACTTTTGCCTGCTACTCTTTCATGCAGTTAATCTATGAAAAGTCTATCAGAGAGTTCATGTCCACTGCATCTTCCAGGTTCTAGGCTGGGGTTTGCAGCTGGAAGATCTATCCAAAAGCTCAGAAACCTTATGGGTTTCTCATTAAAAGTAGTGGATGATGCAGAGTTATGAAAATTTAGTAGTAAACCATTGACCCTTACTATCTCATATCTCCTTTTTCATTAATTATTTTATTCGTTTATAACATTTTATCCTCCCTGGTTACCCCTCCACAAACCCCCAATCCCGTCCCCCCTTCCACTCCCCTTTGCCTCTATGATGGTGCTCCTCCACCCACTCACCCACTCACCCTTACCACTCTAGCACCCCCCTACACTGGGGCATCAAGCCTCCACAGGATGAAGGTACTCCCCTCCCACTGATGCCAGATAAGGCCATCCTCTGCTACATATGTATCTGGAGCCATGCCTCCCTCCATGTATACTCTGGATGGTGGCTTAGTCCCTAGGAGCTCTGGGTAGTCTAGTTAGCTGATATTGTTCTTCCTATGGGGTTGCAATCCCCTTCAGCTCCTTTAGTCCTTCCCTTAGTGCTTCAACTGGGGTCTCCGGGTTCTTACCTGTGGTTGGCCATGAGTAGCTGCATCTCTATTGGTCAGGCGCTGATAGAACCTCTCAGGGAACAGCCATACCAGGCTCCTGTTTTCAAGTGCTTCTTGGTGTCAGTGATAGTGTGGGGGGTTGGTGTCTACAGATGGGGTGTGGTGATCACTGGATGGCCTTTTCTTTACCCTCTGTTCTATTTTTTTGTCCCTGTTTTTCCTTTGGACAGGAATATTTCTGGGTTAAAATTTTTGAGATGCGTCGGTGGTCCCACCCCTCAACTGGGAACCGTGCCTATCTACTGGAGGTGGTCTCTACAGGTATTATACAAACTGTAGAGACCATCTCATATTTCTTGAGATTCCTGAATCAAGGAAAATCTTTAAGATAAAGATTCAGAAAACAGATTTTATTTCTACAGACCAGGCCTGGGGGTGGGGTGGGGTGGGGTGGGGAACAACAGCAAAAATAAACAAGAATACCTCTGTGTCTTGTCTTCTATTTGTCTTAAATACATTTTGGGTCTGGGGCCATAGGCATTCCAATTCTGACTTATTGAGTTTTCATACACAACGCCACAAAGTCTCTTCAGACTGAATGTCATGGCTGAGAAATTGTACTAAGAGGCCACAAGATAATCCCCTGATACTGGCCCTGCTGTTGTGCCTTCTCAGTTCTGAAACTCCTACTTTCTCTACCTGGATAGAACATTAGGCATAGAACAGAGCCTAAGAAATACCCATCTCAACAGTCATGAGATGGGCAGGAAGGGAAAGAAAGGGACCACAGCCTCCCATTCCTCATTACCCTATCTGAAGGCTGCTGTGGACACAGCCTCTGTCATGGAGGAGATTTATAAACACTCTCAGTTGTTTTAATCTCTTCCTTCTTCCCCATTGTACTTCAGGCAGATGTCACTCAGCTTTCTAGTTATACAGTTTCTGTTGACCCAGCCACATGAGGCTGTAGCTCCTGACGTTTTCTCTGTCCAGCTCCTACTTCACACCAATGACCTTGAGGTTCAGTGATCCTTCTTCATACCTTTCCTTGAAATTTTCACTGGAATATCACAGTTCCCAAATTTGAGAGACTGAAACTGAGGATTTAATACTCAGAGATACTAATTCTTTAATGAAACTCAACAGAAACATACATTATTTGTCCTTACACAAACATACTGTGCATACATTTTTGCTTCTATATTTTCTCTCTATTTTTTTTAAAAGACTGGATTCTGTAAAGATAAGGTTTATGTAACAAAAAAATTTGATTTTTACTCTCTACTCGTCCCCCTACTCAGTTCTGCTCACTAAACTTAGAGCAAACATCAAATTGTAATACTTACCTTAAAGATTTTAATTGTGGACCAAATGAAATATGGACTATAACATAGAAGTCATGTAGTGGCTGCTCAATAAGTATTAATTCTTCTATTCCTCCCATAACTTTTGGTTGTTGTTGATATCACTTCCTAAGTGGGATGAATAGGTAATGGTTGACTATGATTACGTCTCCTTACCCAATCAATTTCTATCATCATTCTCTCTCTTTATTAGTAAGTTGATACAGCCAAACATAATTCTCACATACGATGAAATTATTCAGACCATACATATTGTTCTCCTTATTTTATATAAGATTTAAAAAGAACACCTAGGAAATGATGCTAGGAATTAGTGAATGAAGTTACATAAAATTAGAAAGTTTCTGTAATAACAGAGCGAGTTACAGAGTGAAGAGGCAGCTTGCAGAATGGGAAGAAGTCCTTTGCCCACTACATATCAGATAGAAGATTACTAAGATGGGCTAATAAACTGAACAGAGAGCTCTCAAAAGGGGGAACAAAAATGGTCAATAAGAGTTTTTAAAATTGCTCACTACCCTTAGTTATCAGAGAGATGCAAATTATACTTGCCTTGAGAGATCAGCTCACTCTTGTCAGAACAGCTAACATCAAGAAAGGAAATTCTGGTAAAATTACAAACTGTGCAGCCAATACAATGTAGTAGGACTACTGTGTGATCCAAGTATGCCAACTTTGCATCTTAACCCCATATACGCTAACGCCAACCACAGAGATAGTAGCTAATCCATGTTCACTGCTGCACTATGCACAGTAGCTAAGAAGTTGAATCTTGATTGCCATCAACAGAGGAATGGATAAAAAGAAATATTTATAAGTGTAGATACCCAATAGAATTTTATCAAGTCATAAAAATCAAACCATAAGTTATACAGGAACAAAGATTGAACTGGAAATAATTATGTTTAGTAACATAAACCAAACTCAGAAATATCACATGTTCTCTTGTGGATAATATGTTGTAATTCATATATACTTCTATTTGTATGTGTGGGAAGTTGCAGGTTCTAAGACTAGAAAGGAGGCCATGAGAGGGGAAGAGGAGATGTTAAGTGAGTAGGTAAAGAAATTAAAAGCAGGTAGTGGAATGTATACAATGTGAAAACAGAGAGACCCTGCTGGACAGAAGGGTGAGCATGAGAGGAGGAGTGCAGGAGGGAGAGCAATAAGAACTGTGCAGGGATCTGCCATCAGGAAACCCATCACTTTGTCTGCTAAATTAACTAATAAGCACCTAAAAGCAAGCATTATTGATATATTTCCTCACAGATGCCCTACAATTGCCTCTCTTACAGCAATCAATTGTTTCACTAACTGTTCTTTACCAACAATAACAACAAAGTATAAATAGTATTGTATTTTTGCAAATGTTCCAAAAATTTGATCATTTGTTCATATAAAAACACAGCTGTGTGTTGACTGGCAACTGGCCCAGTTGACCCCTTGTTCCCGTCGGCACTGGGCTAGTATGAGTCTCTCTTGGGGAGAGCAGAGACTCTTTACTCTATATGCTCTGATGCCTGTACAGTGGGAGACCCACCTGCCCACAAAGCTCAGTGGTCTAGAATGAACATCCAGAAAAAAACAAAACAGAACAGAAACCACGAAATCTCCCACTGTTAATTGGGATTGGCGTTCCTTTTGTGGGTTCCTAGTGAACGTTTCCTGTTGAGGTGTTAAAGGCTGTGGGAGCTCACTTGGACAGCAGGCTCTGGACTTATAACCTAAGCATGTCTAGGCCAAACGTCCTTCAAACATCCTTGTCCCAGGGCAGGCTGGCCCCCTAACTCTGCAACTGGAAGAAAGGAAAATAGGAAGGAAGCAGCTAGATATTAAAAACAAAAACAAAAACAAAAAACCAAAACCAAAAACCAAAACCAAAAAACATTACAGCCTTGAGAACAGCTAACAGATAAAGTATTTACACCAGTCCTTATTTTTGTTTCTCTCAAAATATAAAAAATACCCGCAGTGGAGAAGAAAATGTAGAAAGTACAACCACAGAGAAGATGCTCTGCCCACAGCTATTTATTTGTTTGTTTGTTTGTTTGTTTATTTATCCGCTTTACGTCGGATCGTGCCCCCTCCCTCTCCCTCCTCTCAAAGGAGAGCCTCGCCCCTCCCCCCCTTCCCCCTTTGCATGCAACTTGTTCTTCATGTGGGTCCACTTCTTGAGGACTCCACTGTGGCTGCAGCAGAAGTCCAACCCCAAGACCTTCGGAACTCTCCATGGGGACTTCAGTGGGCCTGCCCTCCAGTGTGGCCACCGTGGAAGGCCCTCTAGACCTTTGCTGCTGGAGGATCTCCAGGTTGACGGTGTGGTCTGTCTGCTGCTTCTGTTCTTTGTCTCAGAGACCTCTTCTAAGAGGACACTCTTCTCTGCCTCAGACTCCCCAGTTAAGGAGCAGCTGTATACTTCCAAGATGTATTCCGGTTGATTTTGGCTGGGTGCTTATCAGCCTTTGATTCGATGTTACTCTTGTTTACTTTCTCAGCTAGGTTGCTATATGCTGTTTCTCCCTATCTGCTACTTAATATTCAGGATTTTACTTTTGTTTGCTATGTACTTAATAAACCGACTCATTCAAAACTGAAAAAAGTGGTCACGGGTCAGTCTCAGGACCGTACAGAACACAGCTGGCAAGGCAGGCAGGTTCAAACAGATGCAGTTTATGCTTTGAAGAGCAATGGTTATAGCAAGTGAAACAGTGTGTATGGAATAAGGTAAGGCCTGTGATAAAGGGAGTGGTAATGTTAGAAAACTTAAACACCATGGAGTTCTGGCTTCCCAGACAAGCAGTTGCAGTTAACAAGGGGACCGGGATCAACTTCCTCTGTATTTAAAACTGGAAATAGAGCACTCTCATATAAACACTTATTTTTGGTCTCTGTGAACTTTCTCTTCTGCTTTATCTTCCTTATAAAGTGTGTTCACCTTACAAGGTCATGGTTATCTCACCTAGATCTTGCTGGAATGTCAAGCTTTCAGCCACGATAAGACTGAAGATGAGGTTTGAAAATCCAAGAATTCAGGAGTTTCCCCAGATAGTTGTAAAAGCATAATAGTTTAATAATATGTGTACAGTGAGTCCATCTATGGTGCTGCTGTGGAATCCCTTCTTTAACATTAGAACCAGCATCTCTGGGAAGCCATCGTAGACTGGAAACCAGCAACCTTCCAGGAACATCTCAGGCATTCAGCACTAGCATGATGTCTTTAAACTATCCAGCCTCATGGACTGAAAACTACCAGATTCTCAAGACTCGATGTTATGAAATAGCCATTCTTGAACTACCTAGACCACATTCTGTAAGCCAGTCTAATAAAACTCAAAACATATATGTGTGTGTGTGTGTGTATCTGTAACTAATTTGTAATTAAGTATATAATATATTAAATACATATTATATATTTATAACACATATATGTATACATATGTGTATAAAATGATCTTATATATGTATATACATATATGTAAATTATTTTTTCTATCAATTATGCTCCTTTACTGAACCCTGACTAATACAGTGATCTGTCTCTCCCAGTTTGAATCCAGATACCAAATGCCCTACCACAAATCTTATTGTTTTAGTGTATTTGTTTCTATTTTTGTGTTTATTTTTGTGCCTTATAGATTGCACACCCTAAGCTGTCTACTAATACTAAGCAATGTAAACACTTGCCCACTATGGGTATCTCCTTTTTCTGAGGGTCACTGAATCTCCTAGGTAACACCGTGCACACCACTTCTCCGAGAATGCATCTCATGGAGGGTCTCAAGCAGACCTGTTTCAACATCCCTGTCTGTTAAAGTCTGGTCTATTACTATATATTACAGTACTAAATTCTACACCAGGAGGTCTAGGCCCTCAAGTGACTTTTCATGTTTACAAGCTTTTGTTGTGCAAACCTTGTTCCTTGTTTTAAAACTGTTGGTTAGATAAAAGAAAAGAAAAGAAAAGAAAAGAAAAGAAAAGAAAAGAAAAGAAAAGAAAAGAAATACAGCCAATTACTGGAGGGATTAGAGGTAGGTGGGTTTGGAGTGAACTGGTTGAAGTAAGAGAGAGAGGAAGAGGGAGAAGGGAGAGATGGAGGGAGGGAGGAGAGAGAGAGAGAGAGAGAGAGAGAGAGAGAGAGAGAGAGAGAGAGAAGCTATCAAGAGGGGAGATGGACTCTGGGTACATGGCCAGGACAAACAGCAAGTATCTAGGGTACACCACTGGAGAGGTAGCCAGGCTAAGAGTTAGAAGAGTAGATTATGTTTTTTTCCTAGTAATTGTCAAAGCCAAATAAAATAAACCATACTCTGAGTCTCATTTATTTATAAGCTAGCCGAGGATAAGCTTAAACTGGTTGTGCTCCACCTACTCAGCTAAGAGTCGGCACTACTCTTTCATCAGCCACAGGATTGAGTGCCAAGTTTTTGAGGAAAATGATATGACTTGTGAGGGTAAGGGGAGGGAAAGAGGGGACAAGATCTGGTATGGGGGAGACAGGAGCGAAGCTCACAGGGCCAGAGGAATGGATAGAAAAGTGCAGCAGTGTTGAGTAGGAGATGGAGTAACCTCTAGAAAGTCCCAGACACCAAGGATGTAAAAGGCACCTAGGACCCAATGGGGATGACCTTGGCTGAAATGTCCAACAGTGGGGAAATGGAACCTAAGGAGACCAAGTCCAGTATATAGACACGGCCCCCATTTGAGACATGGGGCCACTCACCCATCTTTAAAAATCTTGACCCAGAATTATTCCTGTCTAAAGGAAATTCAGGGACAAAAATGGGACAGAGACGGAATGAATGGCTGACCAGTGACCAGCTCAACTTGGGATCCATCCCATGTGCATGCACCAAACCCTGACACAATTACTGATACCATGTTGTGCTTGCAGATAGGAACCTAGCATGGCTGTCCTCTGAGGGGCTCTACCAGCAGCTGACTGAGACAGATGCAGATACTTAGTCAACCATTGGACTAAGGTTACAGACCCCTATGGAAGAGTTAGGAGAAGGGCTGAAGGAGCTGAGGGGGTTGGCAACCCCGTAGGAAGAACAATGGTATCAACTAATCCAGACCCCTCAGAGTTCCCAGAGGCTAAAGAGCATACATGGGCTGGTCCATGGCTCTCACTACATATGTAACAGAGGACTACCTTGTCTGGCCTCAGTGGGAAAGAATCACTTGATCCTATAGAAACTTGATGCCTCTGAGAAGGGTGAGGTGATAGTGGGTGTGTGGGTGGGGGAGCAAAGTAGGTGGGAGATAGGGTGAAGAATTCGTTGAGCAGGGACCAGGATTGGGGGCAACATTTGGGATGTAAATAAATAAAATAATTAATAAAAAATAAATTCATTAATTTGAAGTCCAACAAGGCTAGTATAGATGACCCCCAGACCTTACAGAACACTGAAAGAAGCTCAAGGGCCACTTTATTAGAGTTTGGGAGAAAAATCATGGGAAAGGCAAGATATAAATCCTGGAAACAACTGGGATGAGGAAATAGATCAAAAGCAAGAAAGATAGCCGGGTCTTTTTTGAGTTAAGGTACAAGACAGCAGGCAGGTTTGGCTATGGACATTAGCGAGCAGCTGCAGAGGGAGAAAACTGGTCTTCAGAGAGAGTGAGGACATGCCAAGTGTCAGGACAAGCATGGTTAAGGTTGTGACCATTGTGCAGAAAAGGAGACCATTACAGAAATCCACAACTGGTCAAAATGCAAGAACTGATCATGGAATTTACAACCAAAGTGATGAATTTATAGCACAAGCTTCAGGACTAAGGATCAGAAGACGCCATGGAAGAGGGAGCAGAACAATAGTAAGTCCATCTGCTGCAAGATAGTGTCTTCTGTACTTTAAGGACAATCTCTACCCATGCAATTTCAATATTATGCTCACCTAACCAAGACCTGCATAATGACACCATCCATTAGCATACGAATCTCACAAGCAGCCACCCTAAGACAAAAGAAGGAATTTCTAGGAGTGATCTACCTGATTGGTTATCTAATCCCAAATAGTCAACTCTAAACACAGCAGGTTGTAAATACAGGCCGCAGACACTCTGGGCCCCTTTGTCTATGTGGAACGGGTCTCTAGTTGTGGGTGGGCAAAGCGTCGGATGAATAGACAGATGCACACAGGAGAGGTTGTGTAGAATCTGAATGTAATGTCAAATCGAGCATCTAACTTTTTATACAGAAGACAATAAGGAAGTTGGGTGACAAACTCGCAAGGTACAAAGAGGTTACTGGATTCTTACATAAAACAGAGGAATACAAACACAGAAGGTCTAACGGGAACCACCTGGAATAGAATTCATTGTTAACAACTGGGATCAACAAGGGCTCCACCTAAGATTCACTTAATCTTAGAAGCCAGGCTCAAGGGCTTCGTGCCCTTGCCATAGTTCCTATTTTAGTCTATTGTATAGTCCACCTTCCCCTTAGGCCATTGTGTATGGGTGTAACTATGCTATAGTTCTAAGTATCTATTCTGGTTTCTCCTTTGGTCTGAAACTTCCTTCTTTCTTAGTGATGGTAAATTCCTGTATAAGGGAGTGACATAGCTTTAATTCAAAGTGATAGTGTAGTACCAGAGGCTATTCTGAATGTCAGTGAATAGCAACATTTTTACTGAATTTCAAGCCCATGGTCTTAACACTGGTGGAAGGCTTTAGCTATGTCAGAATTCAATCTTAAAAGGCACTTATAGTAGGATAATACTAAAAGAGAGCACATGGATCCGTACACTAGACTAACGCGGGAATGGAAAATTAATGTATGGGTTAGAGAGAATGCCAGACTCCAGGAGCGAGTTTCTGTGAAACTCCTTTGCCTCGTGAGTAGCTTTCAAGCCTCAGCCTGTCAAGCTGACTCGACCGGAGAGCGTGGCAAATACACACATTCATATACATGTGTGTAGACATATATGTACAGTGTATAAGTATATAATAAAGGTGTGTGTGTTTGTAACAGTAATAACCACAGAAGAGGATATGGATTTGATAGAGATTAATGGAGGACAGGGAAGGACATGGGAAGAGTTGGAGAGAGGCAGGGTGAGAGGTAGGAATGATACAAATACAATTATCAAGTATAAATTCTCAAGATATTTTTTAAAAAATTTTAAAAGTTTTACAAAACAAAACTTTGAAAGAACTTATTGAAGTATAAATTATGGAACGGACATGCTACTTATTGTGCTGAGGCTCTCACAAAATTAAATTAATAACAATAAAAATGTATCAGAAACCTGTAAAACATTAAGTTATTTCAAAATTGTTTTAAATTATCATTTATTTTCTAGTTAGCAGTTCTAAAGAATGTGTGGTGAAATAATTATTACTAAATGTTTAGCTTTATAATTATATTTATACTGTCTGTAGAGTTAGATCTTGGATTTTTCATTTATGGTTGCAATGTACAATGTTAATATTATCAAATTGTTTACACATGTGTCATTATGAGAATGTTTTATTTAAGTTGAATAGTTTTGTCCATTTATTTTGTAATTTTTCACTAACCCTGGCAAATAGTTCCTTCAGTTCTGTTTCTGTATATCTGTGTGTGTGTTTCTGTGTGCGTGTTCCTGTATGTGTGTCTGTGTGTATGTCTTTGTATGTGTGTATACCTGTGCATGTTTCTATCTGTGTGTAGGTATCTTTGTGTGTGTATCTTTGTGCATGTGTCTCTTTGTGCATGTCTCTGTGTGTCTGTATGTGTGTTTCTGTTTCTGTTTGTGTGTGTGTGTGTGTGTGTGTGTGTGTGTGTATGTTATTTTTCTTTATCCTTCTACTCTATTTCTAGGTTCATTGTTACCTTCAGAACATAAGTCCATTAGCTTAAGTACAATATTATATACTGGTTTCTGAATTTTTAATAAAAAATAAAGATAAGAGCAGAAAATAAAAAAATAGATTGGAATACAGGAAAGTGATCAAGCTTAACGGTGGAGAGCTACAATAAACTGCACTTTGGTTGGTGGGGTGGTATGAATACATTGTCTCAATAATGAGACAATTAATCCTCATTTTTTTTTGTTCAGTCAGCTTTTCTGAAAAATGATTCCACCACATGACTGGCAGACTTAGTTGGAGTACCATTTGTAAGATTTATTTTGTTTTTAATCATTTGTGTATGCATCAGTGTATGGATATGTGAAAATAAGTGAAGTAAACCTGTCCTCGAGGGCCAGCAGAGGACATTGGGTGCCTTGGGGTGGGGAGGTCACAGACAATTGTGAGCTACTGATCTAGGGATCAGAATCCAGGGCCCTATAAAAGTGTCAATCCCTCCTAGCCCTGAGCCATCTCTCCAGACCCTGGATTTCCTCTATGACAATAAGAGACAATAATTTTTTAAGTTTTGAGATCTACCACCTGGGGTTCTTTCCTCTAACCAGGAAGAAGTACCTATCTTTTAATGATCTTAAATAAAACTCTGATTAATTCCAACCTAATCCCCTTGAAGTATTAAGAGGGCAAAAGCTGATTATGGGGGAAGGAACTCATCTCCAGTTGCTTCTAAGCCTGCTAATGCCTGTTTGGCTACCTGGCCTCAGAAAACAGCTGGTTTCTTTTACCATAATTCGTCAGATAGAACAGACACATGTCCATTAAAATTCAAGAAATTAAAACATGGACACCATCTGGAAACAGTGCTAAAAATTTATGGACCTTTGTGCAAATAGGCATGAGGCCATTTGGGATCAAATCATACCGCGTGGGCTATGCCCTCTATATAAAAGCTTTCAATTATTATTCTATGACCTAAATTGAATCTATTATTATCCTATTACATGATTTGAATCTTTATCATGTAGCCATTTGAAAACATATATGAAGTAATTATTGATTTACTGATTCTTCTCTCAAGATGCTGAAGTTGTTACATGGTCATGGAGTTACACAGGAACAGCAAAAAAAAATTGAGAAATGATTCACACGTCTGACTCAGCATTCTGGACAAAGGTCTAATCAATTTTTCAACAAGTGATGTTGAAAGCATAAAAGGCTAAATTATTGACGGCTAAGTGCTCCAATCTTGCTAACAGTAAAATAGTCCTCTGACACAAATATTTGCTTCCCAGAGAAGCAGAAAGACTCACTGTATTCAAATTTACATATCCATTCCTGTGGTAAATTATCACTTTTGCTACACACACACACACACACACACACACACACACACACACAGACGCATGCCTGCACGCACTTACATACATACATATGTGTGCATACTGAAAGGTGCGTGTGCACAGATACAGGGCGGGAAGAGGGAGGATGGCAGTGACAGAGACAAAGGATACATGTGTATGCATGCTGCACACTTATGATAGGCTCATCACATTATTCAAATACTTATTTAAATTAGGAAGAACTTTTACTCATGCAATTTATGAGACAAATTTCACTTTATAAATAGTGAGAGAGAATATTAAAGAAGTACTAAGATGACCCAGTGAGTTTTACAAAGCCCATGTAAAATTGGGAGAGAAGATGATGTGAGAATATAGGAAGCAGAATTGTAGGAGAGGGAGTAGGGAAGTAAGTGAATGGAAGTAATTATATCTGCATAAGAATATGGAAACATAGTATATGCATATAGAAAATTCTCAAACAATAATAAAATTTTACCATGTTAATGATTGAAACACATGATATAATAGGGTTACCTAAATACCTTCTGATGATCTCTGGAAACTTTCTATCTTACAAAATAGAAACTATGCCTCATAAAATTTCCCTTTCCCATCTTCTCATAACACATCTGGAAACCAACATTCTATCTTGTAATATTTTTAATTTTTGAATACCTCATATAAATGCAATTGTGCAGTTTGCTGAATAGCATGGCTTTTTTATTATTAAAATGTACCCTTCCAAAAATTTAGACATGTACCTAGGCATACTAACCACTCTTGTTGCCATCCTCTTTAACCTCCCTGTGATCCCTGTTCAATCTCTCCTCACCCCTTCCCCACTGAGTTTAACCTTGGCCATTGGAGTTGGATCTCTCAGCAGAAGGTACCAAGTCAATGATGATGAGAACCCACTTCAAGAATTCATTAAGCCAATAGTTGTACAGGGAGAGGGAGGGGCATGAGTTTCCTTCAATGGCCTATTATTGACAGAGCCAGTTTTGTGTGGACCCAGTGCAGGCATGGCTCATGTGGGTCCAAGATTGCAGTGATATTCGATTTTTGGAACTGCCTTACTCATTTATATTACTCTTCTTTGAAATTATTAATGAACAATCTAAAATAACAAAAAATCAAAAACAGCCTTTTTATTACTTCCACAGTTTGCAGAAATGCATGATGTTTTATTTAAACTGTTTCCATATAATATATATATTTTTCCATCAATAACAAATTTTTTTTAATTAGGTATTTTCCTCATTTACATTTTCAATGCTATCCCAAAGGTCCCCCATACCCACCCCCCCAATCCCCTACCACCCACTCCCCCTTTTTGGCCCTGGTGTTCCCCTATACTGGGGCATATAAAGTTTGCAAGTCCAATGGGCCTCTCTTTGCAGTGATGGCCGACTAGGCCACTTCTGTGTTTGCTAGGCCCCGGCATAGTCTCACAAGAGAGAGCTATAACTGGGTCCTTGATCGTGCTTCTTTTCCTCTCCCCACCTCTTCGCAGATTGTTTCTACCTCATTACCCACATGATTTATGTTTTTACTGTCAAGAAAGACAAAAACAAACACACCAAAACAAAACAAAGGCAATATTTTGTGTTGGCAACTGCTGCCGGGCATGGAGCCTGCCCTTGAGTGTGAATGATATACCATGTGATCCTTTGTATGTAGAAAACTGATTTTCCCTTTCCCAGCAGGTATCAATTGCAAATAGCTTCTTGGCTAGTAGTGGGAGTTGGTGCCCTCTATCTTAGTTAGGGTTTTATTGCTGTGAAGAGACACCATGACCAAAGCAACTCTTATAAAGGACAACATTTAATTGGAGCTGGCTTATAGTTTCAGAGATTCAGTCCATTATCATCATGGTGGGAAGCATGGCAGCATGCAAGAAGACATGGTGCTGAAAGAGCCAAGAGTCCTATATCTGGATCTAAAGGTTATAGGAAGATCTCTTCCACCTTGGGTATAGCTTAAGCATAGGACCTCAAAATCCTCCCCTACAGTGATGTACTTCCTTCAACAATGCCACACCTACTCCAACAAGGCCACACCTCCTAATTGTGAACTTCCTGTGGGCCAAGCATATTCAAACCACCATACCCGCTTTCTTTTTTATTGCTGGGATTCCATCTCCTTGTACTTGGGCTTGTCTTGTCCATGCTACCACAACCTCTGTGGATTCATATGGAGATCAGTTCTGTTGTGTTGAAAAGCCACTGTTTTCTTGGACTCATCCATCTCCTCTAGCTCTTACAATTTTTGTGTTTCTGCTTTCACATAGATCCCTGAGCCTTGCAGGGAGGGCTTTGATGAAGACATCCCATCTAGGACTGGGTGCTCCAAAGTCTCTCACTCTCTCCACACTGTCCAGTTGTGGAACTCTGTGTTAATTTTCATATATTACAAAAAGAAACCTCTCTGCTGAGGCCTAAACAATGCACTGATCTGTGGATATAAAAATGTATCCTTAGGAGAGGATAGGTACCTAGGAAGGGACCAGGATGAAGAATGGGGTTTCTCAAGGAAGAAGAAACATAACATAACATTATAAAAAGATAAAAAAGAAACCAGAACAGGATTATTAAAGAGGATGAGGGATGGGAGATTAGGTTTAAAGAGGGAGTATGGAGAAAGATAGCTAACACAAAGGAGCTTTTTGAAAAAAAACATATGGAACCCTATTGCTATAAAAGCTTCCTAAAATATATAGATACATATAAAAGTAATTTAAAAAGAAGTCAAGTTTCATTTATCTTGTCATATATAACATGATTATATTTGGACCAAAATATTCATATATATGTGCATATATGTATATATGTACATATGTATATATGCACACAAATATAATATGTGTATATACATATATGCATGTATATACATATATATGCACACATGTATAATTCCTTTATTATTCATATCATGTTGGTTCTTTACATTTTTAGTGTTATGTAGTTACATTCCCCGTTTTCCTTTTAAGTCATAAAATGTCTTGTTACATTACACTTATAAATGCATGTAAGTATATTTGTGCATATAGCCGTAGCTTCTGTAGCCATTAGTTTTCCCCATGACTTGACTATTATGAGGAGCAGTTCCAGGATCACTGAGCATACTTGTCTCCAGCAGGTGCTAATTTCATTTTCTTCAGCTACATACTCTAAATCCTGGGGCATATTGCAGTTTTATCTTTTGTTTGTTCAGAACTTGTCACATTGTACTCTGTTTTTGGTAATAATCACTCCAAAGCTGTAAACTGTAACTTTCTGGCTTTTACTTACAGTTCCCTGACAACTAGTAATATTGAACATTGTTACATATATCTGGTGTCTTTGTATGTCTTCTGTTGACAGATGCCTTTCCCAGGCCCCAGGGCTTTAACTCTTTCTTCTGCCTCATGAAGTTTGTTGAGCTCTTCTATTACAATTTCAGCTTTACAATTTTTGCTCTCTTCTTTTTGTTATAATTTCTCTTTCTTAATGTTGTATTTCTGTTCTGTATAGTTTTTAAAATTTTTTTTTTGGTGTTTCTTTTTTTCTCATGGTGTATTAAGCCTCCTTAGGGTGTTTATTCTGATTTATAATGTAATTAATTCTGTGAACCAAAGTTGCCTTATAAAGAAACAGGACTGCAGCTAACCTTTGAGTTCCAAGACCAAATGACTGAAGTTGATGATTATAGGGAAAGTTTTACAGACCTTGGGCTAGTTTTAGCTGCTTTGAATGCTATCCATTGCTCACCCCAAGTCTTCCTATCAAAACTTTTAAAATGTACTCTTATCAGATCACATTTTACTCACACCTGAAAGCTAGGGATGTAATCTGAAACACCTATGACAGCTTTTCAGTTTCCCTGCAACCTGCAACCTGCCTTGATGTATGACTTCCTTTGTCTTATAACCAAAGCATCTCCTATATCCACCTCCACACTAGAATGCATCATTGAAAGCAACCTGAATGCTTGTTACAAGACCATGATTATACATATTTAGCCTAAGATTAAATTGCCTCGCATTCTTATTGAGCTGAAGAGTTAAGTGGTTAACAATGAACACATTTTCATTTATCAATGGCTTACTTGGGTTCATTTGTTTCTTATTGTCGGCCATATCTCTACATGCCACATAAGTTTTGTTATAATGTTTGAATCTGAAAAGTAAGGCATCTGTTTCCTCCAGTATTGTGTAACTTCATCCAGTTAACCTCACTGACGTGTGGGGACAACTCAAACCATTTGTGAGGATGTTTTTGTGCATACAATTTTCTATTTTGTGGTTTCTCGATTTCTTTGCAGGTACTTGAGACATCTTGCTCTATTTGGTATGTCTTTAGGGTCCTACAACTTCTCTGGCGCTGCTTGCTCTGGGACCTGCAGGCATCTAAAATATGCCACTTCCATTAGTATTCCAAGTTAGGTGAGACAGAAACCAGTCCCTCAGGCTGCATTCTGAAAAGCCACAGCATTCAATATAAGTTTCTGTTTCTGTCCTCCTGGGGAAGAATGTGCTAACTGCACCTGTTCCAGTGGTGTTGAGTCTGCCCTGGAGGAAGAGCTGGGGGGGGGGGAGGGAATGGAGCAGCAACCTTTACCTTTTACCTTGCTTTAACTTTTAGCGTTGGAGTTCTTTCTTGCTCACAGCTTGCTGGGTGACTGCCTGCTTCAGCTAGTGTTCAGCTCTCATGAGAGTCCTTTGACTGAGTGGTGCAGATTTGTGTTTCCATGGAAGAATGAGATCTTGAAATCTTCCTTGTGCTGACATTTATGTTTGATTTTACGTTTTTCCTCAGAAAAAGCAATTTTCATTGCATGCATTTATTATCTATTTTTTATCCTTTCCTGCTGATCTTCAGTGGTGCTTTTATAAGTTCCCATAAATGCACTGGCATTTTCAGGACAATTAATTCCAGTCGTTTAATTCGTTGGTCTCTTCCTAAAGCAACGCCACACTTTTAACTTCTAAAGCAGAATAGTGAGTAACGATCTCTGCTGAAGTTCATCCTCCCAACTTACAGCCTGCACATCATTATCGTCTTGCATTACATATGTGGAATGGTATGGATGTGTATATGCATGCATGTAAGTGTGTGTGTGTATGTGTGAGTGTTTGTGTGTGTGTGTGAGTGTATGTGTGTGTGTGTGAGTGTGTGTGTGTGTGTGTGTGTGTGTGTGTGTTATGTGTTATTTGAAGGGAGGTTGCAAGAGTGAGGAGTAGCTCTAAAGAGTCAGTGAGATGAGTGGGACTGTAGTATATGATGTGAAATTCACAGAGAATAAATAAAAAGTTAAAGAATAATCCCTGAAAACATATATACAAGAAAAATTAAACAAACTGAGTTTAGCAGTGTATGTGTATGTGTGCACGTGTGTGCCCATGGAACGACAATTAGTGAAAAGGAGCCTATGAATTTGGGAGAATGAAAGGAGGGGTTTGTTTGTAGACAGGAAAAGGAAGGGAAAAATTATTGTTGGTATTCTGTCTGGACTCCATCCCCACGATTACCTGGCAACAGCCAGGTAGGCCTGGCCCACTATAAAAGGGGCTTCGTGCCCCCTCCTCACTCTCTTACTCTTGCTTCCCTTTTGCTTCTCTTTTGCCCTTTCCCCTTCTCTCCAAATGGTCATGGCCAGCCTTTCTCTCTCTCTCTCTCTCTCTCTCTCTCTCTCTCTCTCTCTCTCTCTCTCTCTCTCTCTCTGTGTGTGTGTGTGTGTGTCTCTCTCTCTCTCTCTCTCTCTGTGTGTGTGTCTGTCTCTCTCCGTCTCTCTGTCTCTCTCTGTCTCTCTGTCTCTCTCTCTGTCTCTCTCTGTCTCTCTGTTCCTCTCTCCCTTTCTCTGCCTCTACTACCCTCTTAACTCCCCACCCCCATGCCCTGAATAAACTCTATTCTATAATCTACCTTCCTGTGGCTGGTCCCTCAGGGGGAAGGGATGCATTGCATAGGCCTGCCAAGTCATCCCCTCCCCCCCCATACTTCACCACCCCTCCATAAAACATATTCTTATACCTCTTTATCTTTTTATAATCACAATTATATAATTATAATTTAATCTCAAAAAGTAAATAAAGTCATAAAATACTAAAAAATGACAATAAATTAATGCCTCAATGAATTCAGGTTTCATAAAATCCTTTAAAATTATGGTAGAAATTTTGCTAAACTAAATGATTACTTTGAGCAGGTTTTGTACAGTTATAACTTTCCCAGTACCAGTAGTAGTCAGGGCATGAGATTTCAGTACTTGTAGCACCCTTAGTAGTGTCTGGGAAGATTTGGGACAAGCTATCCTGTCCCATAAGCCTTTGCCATCAATTAGAAATATTTGTCTTTAAAGATAAGAAACTCCACAAGTTGGAGACAGTTTGTATCCTTGTTTGCTGTGTTCCTTCCTTTACCTCAGTGCTAGTGGATACAGTCAGTGTATCTTAAGTTTCATCAGTTTCTTCCTAAATATTTGACTATATGTTCATTAGTCGGCTTGCGTAGCCTAATGCTATACGCAATAATAGTCCTCAGCAAGAAAACAAAAGTAGGAAATTTATAGGGCCAATTTTGTTCTTAGTGGAATATAAGAATGGCAAATAGTTCCCTTTGTGCAAAAAGAAATACCATACAAATATGAATCATATGGTATATAGTAAGTCAAGATGCAAAAAACAATGCACACACACACACACACACACACACATGTGGCTTCAAAGACACTATATGTATCCTTTATCTGGTCTTCATTTACAATGGATTACCCAACCCATAGCATTTGGCCTTCCTTTTATTCTTCCTTTTCCCCATTTATTTTATTCATTTCCATAATGGCATATGTGGTTTATGGTGTGTGTGTGTGTGTGTGTGTGTGTGTGTGTAAATGCATTTGTGTATGAATGCATTGTGTGTCTTAGAAATAATCTTTTAGGGTAGAAAATGATGAAAATATCTGAATAAGGATGTGAGAAGCAAAGTTGGGAAAAGGATACATGTGGGGAAGAAAAATATTTGATGTATCTTATGGCAGCAAATGGTTATAGATACTGAAATCCCTTTAACTTTGATAAATCTGCTGTTGCTTTTGTTCCATGGGTAAGGAAGAGATGATCAGTTGTTTATCACTTAGACCAAATAATTGTGATCAGCAGTGAGAAAGCTATACAAAAAGGAAAACTGAGACATAAGTAATAGAATACTTATATGGAAAAAGATTTAAAGTCGAGTCAAAGAACAACACAGGTAAAAGAAAGGGAGGGTAATGATAAGGTCAAGCATTTTAAGATCACAGAGGTGTTCATGATGGGGCATAAGCCAATATAGTAGATTTTAGTTGGGAGTAGGTTATTCAATTTAATAGCTGAATTAAAGTGCGAATGGAAAATAAAATTTAGGTAACAATTGTCACCTACCTACAAAGGAACTGTATATAGTGAAAGAGAAAGTGTAGAATGACAAAAAGTGACACAGAAATATATTTTAAAATTGTAATTATTATTTATTTATTGGTGTGTGTAGGGGGAGGTATAAGCATGCATCTCTGTCCGTGTGTGAATGAAGTTTAGGGACAGTTTATGCTTCTGCCATATGGCTCTCATCAGTCACCAAGCTTGGAGAACAGCACCTTTGCCTACTAAGGACAGAAAGTGAGTCTTGCTAAGTGGTACATATGAGTGAATGTTTGAAGCCTGCGTGGGACCGAGAACTTCAATGGAAACCTGATGTATAGCTTAGCATCTTTTTATTGTTTTTTATGTAGAACAAGACATCAGGTTTTATAAAATGTTGACACATAAAGTACTTTGTTCATAGTCACCATAAGCTATCCACACTTCTTCTCACTTCCCCGCCGGCTGGTTCTCTTCACGTCCTTGATTAGTCCTATTTTGTTTTACATCTTTTGTTATTGTTTTTATCCGACATATGAAAAAAAAAACTATAGATTTTTCTTTTGGTGTCTTGCTATTCTCACTTAACATGGTGATGCCCAGTTCCATCTATTTTTCTGAAAGGGCAAATATTTCATTCTCATGATGACTGAATAGTTCTCTTTTTGAATATGTACCCTGTGTTCTTTATCTATCTATTGATGGATATCATGGATAGCATGGGTACCTGGGTATCATTGTTACCATGATTTGATTATGAATATAATGCAGCAACCCTGGGTACAATAGGATTTATGCCATATGATATTCATATATATACATATATGTGTGTGTGTACATATATACAGATAGAGAAAGAAAGAAACAGATAATTCATATTGTTCTATTTTTCATATTTATAAAACTTCTATTATGATTTCCAACATGGCTCTAATTATTTGTACTTCCTGTAATATATAAAGATCTCTTCTCTCAACAGTAGGCTATTGCTCATATTCTTGACATTATTCATATAAAGATCCCCTGTAGTTTTAATTTGTAATTCCATTATAGCTAAATATTTTGAACATCTTTCCATGTATTTATTGGCCCACTGTCATTTGTCCTTTGAAAAGAGACTCCAGTTTATTTATTATTGACTGATTAAATTTCCCTTTAAATCAGAAGAGAGAAACTAATGCCTTCCCACATATATTCATTCTTTTGAAAAACTTGAAAGCCTAAGCACCTGAAAAGGATAAAACAGGTTTAAGAAAACTACCACTAAAACTTGGCCATACTCTTGAGGAAATGAAATTTGTATGTTTGTGGCTAAATCTCTAAGGATGTCAGATCTTTTGGGCAAGAATGAAGAGTAAAATCAATAATTTTTACTGGTAAATACAGTTTGCTAATGTGTTAGCATGAGCACACAAAAATCCTTGGAAGCAAAGGCACATAAAATGAATTCAAATTGTGTATTTTTTATGAGTTGAAGATGAATTTGCAGGGCATATTAGTAATAAGCTTGGAATGAGTTTAGTGAATGTGTGCCATAGGCTTTGGGAATTCATTTGTGCAGTATGCCTAAACCAATGTGCTCAGCCATCACTGGCTTCAGAAGATGTTTTGCTATTACCAATAAAATGGATAGCAGGAGACTATGAGACAAATGCTTCACGTAGATAAGTTGATTTCCAATTCAGATATACTGCATTTGAGAAAACAACAAGACATTTATTAAAGAGTGCATAATGGAAATTTGGAATGAATATAGTGGGGTCAGAGGTCAGGCTAAGTTAAAGTACTAGTAATGGTAATGTATGCAGAGGGAGTAAAGAGAGGGAGGTAAATGATGCAGTGAGATGATAAGAGGTCAACTCTAACAGCAGCGCTACCTTCATATAAAGAATAACAAGATTATTAATCCACTGAAACCTGGTTTAGTGAGGCATACAGAGGAATACAGTAAAGCTATCAGACTTAATAAACTGTTCATAATTCCTGAAATTCTAAAAGCAAACCGCAGAACATGTAAGGATGATAGACCTTTGTACTCAATCACATAAACAGCATCCATACTTATGCATATTTTCATATACATAGATAAATTCTATACCTAGCACTACTTTAGGGTTATTTAGTTAACATAATAGCTGACTACCAGCATTGCGGTTATGAATATGGTGAGAAGCCAGTGGCCAATAGCAGATAGTCATTGTTCCAGTCTGCTCTGGAGCACATAGGCTTGAGGAGTAAGAAGTAGTGACCCAGCCTGACAGTGGTGGCACACTTGGCCTTTAATCCCAGCACTTGGGAGGCAGAGGCAGGCAGATTTCTGAGTTCGAGGCCAGCCTGGTCTACAAAGTAAGTTCCAGGACAGCCAGGACTGCATAGAGAAACCCTGTCTTGAAAAAAGCAAAACCAAAAATATAAAAAAAATTAAAAATAAAAAAGGAAGTAGTGACCCAAGGAGCAGGTTATACCACCCCAAGGTCTTACCAGATACATAACTAAGTACTTCATAGTCACTTTATTTTTCTAAACTTATAAAAGTTAATATACTAGTTTCAATTTGTCCATGAATAGCCTGAGGCTTAGAGTATCAGAATAGTTTATGAACGTGTTCCTGCAATTTTAGCAGGAAAGCTTTTATATCAACACAATACAATCACGCATATTGAAAAGGCTAATAATTTTACATTTCTTTTTTAAACAATTTTTATTAGATATTTTCTTAATTTACGTTTCAAATGCAATCCCGAAAGTCCCCCTATACCCTCCTCCTGCCCTGCTCCCCAACCCACCCACTCCTGCTTCCTGTCCCTGGCATTCCCCTGTACTGGGGCATATAATCTTTGCAAGACCAAGGGCCTCTCCTCCAAATGATGGCCGACTGGCCATCTGCTACATATGCAGGTAGAGACACGAGCTCTGGGAGTACTGGTTAGTTCATATTGTTGTTCCTCTTATAGGGTGGCAGACCCCTTCAGCTTCTTGGGTACTTTCTGGAACACAGAGCCCCCAATGGAGGAGCTAGAGAAAATTTTACATTTCTTAAAGCCCTATTTATATTATTTAGTGGTAAGATACTATAAATGTCAATCCAATAAGAAACGCTTTCAAACTTATTAATAATCATTAAAATAATGTTTTATAGTCTCATGAACTAGTGTTTCACACCCAACAGAATGGGGAAAAATGTTTTTAAGCAATAGAGTCCAGTATTGTTAAGTACTGAAACAATGTGTGTTCTCAAATACTGCTTGGGATGAGGAATACAAACAGCTGTATCTCCTCAGAGAACAACTGGCCGTGTCTGGTAAAGCTGGAGATGAGGTGTAAGGGATCTCATTCTTAGGCACAAATCTCAAGCGCATTTTTACACCTGTTGAAAAGGAAGTGAACTAAACTATTCATTAGAGCATTGTAAAAGAACTAGAACTGATACAATGCTTATCTGTATCTGGTATGTATGCTCTGATTTTTAAAATCAGTACTTTTTGTTTAATTGTAAGAAAAAAAGGGAAGACTTTTAATTGGAAATATCTAATTATTCATTATATCACCAGAGTCCTTTTTGTTTGAAATATTTATTACAAATCAAAAATATGCTTTTTAATTAAAGAAAATAAGTCATTTGTATAATTCTAGAAACAAGAAAAGCAGTGAGCAGCATCCTCCATCTCCATCTGAAACAAATTTACAAGATTCAATCAGATCTGTCTGAGTAGGTTCTGGTAACATTTGATCCTGTTCAAAAGCAAGTATGGGGATCTATGTGGAACTGACCAGTTGTGCATGGGAAATGTATGAAAATATCAGGTGTTTGAACTCTAAGAAAACAGAAGTCATTGTAGTGAGTTGTGGCTTGGGTTCATGGCACATGGATCAAGTTTCTAGTTGATCTCATTTATAGTTTCATACATAGGAATAAAGATAGAACATGGTGACTTAATTTCTATAATGTTTGCTAATTATTTGAAAATACATACAATATATCTTGATCATATTCACCTCCCTCCAACTCCTCCTGTACTGAGCCTCTTTTCCCTCACCTCTCTATTCTCCCAACTTTGGTACCCCACACCACCCATTTATCCCAGTTTGTGTTATCCAAATGCTCTTAGAAGTTGAGCCTGACTTGGCATATGGTCAACCTACTGTAAACTCCCTCTCCCAGGAGTATCAAAGTCAATATCTCCTCAACTCGCAGTGAGATTTTTATGCCTCCACCCGCAGTGCTAAAACTTTGTCCGATTCAAGCTTATACAAGTCTTGTGCATGCTATCACCATTTGCTGAGAGTTTACATGTACAACTACCTGTTTCTCTGGGGGAAAAAAAAACAACTTTTCTCTTAAAGTCACCCTCCACCTCTGACTCTTATGACCTTTTTACCCCTTGTTCTATGAAGTTTCCTGAGCCTTTTGGGGAATACTAGGCTGTATACATTCCATTTAGATCTGAGCACCCCACAGTTACTTGTTCTCTGCTCCTTGACTAGTTGAGAGTCTTTTTGCTGTCATCTACTACTTAAGGAATCTTCTAAGCATGGAGTTATGTAGTGTTCTATGAGTATAGCACTAAGTAATTAGGGGCAATTTTAATACCTTGTCCATTTAGCAGTGTTATAGAAGAAGATGTGCTCCAGAGTCCATGGCCTATCTCCCCAAAAGGGTTCCATATCATGGAGCAGGACTTAGATACAATCAGAAAATGGCTGGTTAATCCCATAATATTCATGTCACTTTTGCATCAGTATGTGTAGCTTTGTAAAACCAATCATTATTGTAGTGTTCAGGGCCCACCTTTGGGTTAGATCAGTAGCTATTTTCCCTCTCCTGTGCCATGGATAATGATTTAATAATGGATGAGTGAAGAGAAGGCTGATGCTTGAGAACTAACAAAGTGAGTAAGAAAGGAATGACTGTCATAAAGAAATCAAAGATGAAAACCTATGGTAAGATAATTATATTACTATCAAAATGCATACTATACATCTTTGTATCTTTCCCACTCAAATAAGGAAAATGTGAATATGTGCATGGTATTTGTCAGTTCCTGTTATAAGATAGAAACTGAATAAATTTCAGTTGAATTTTGATGAATGAATGCAAGAATAGGTGACATGTAGCCAAGATGATATGTTAACTATGAGGGTATTTCTTCTGAAATTTTTTATTCGGGGATGTAAATTGGAAACACTTGTATATTTCCTTGGTTGAAGAGCAAAGGAGAGAACACGTGCTTCCAGTGCCTTTGTCTGCTTCTCTCTCCGAGGATGTCAAGTGCTTCCTGTAAGCGGCTTTACCAACCAAAGAAGGCCACAGTAGAGAGAGCTCAGTCCCCAAGTGCCTATTTATAAAAATGCATTCAATTAAAAGATAACATGAATTTTCTATGGTTTAAATGGTCCCCCCAAAATGTAAACTATAAGTTCAATTTTTATTGTAAGGCATTAGAAGGTAGGAGCAATTGAAATTGTTAAGAAGTAGTTGGATCGTGAGAATAAAGTCCTCATGAATAATCCACTTCATTGATAACTTGACAAATCAATGGGCTAATGGGTTATTTCTTTTAGAATGGCTTTGTTTTGAAAGTGAGCTCTCTTTACTGTGCATCCTCTTATTCTGTTCCACCATGAAGTGGCCCAGCAGGAAAGCCCTCAGAAGCAGGTGTCAAAAAGATGAGAGTAAAGTTTTCTCAGACTTCCAGTATTAAATTATTTCGGTCTTTGCCTGTATTCCTTATGATTTGCCCACTCTGAAATATTCAGTGAAGTTACAGCATCAGAAAAATAAATTAGCATTGGCCCTGTTATGGGAAGAGAAAAGAATTCTATAAAAATTATATATTAAAAAAATCAAGTTTTAGATCTTTATCTCCTACGAGTTCCCTTGTTCAATGTCATCATTTTCTCTAACTCCTCACATGTGTTGGCTGATATTGAGACACTTCAGACATTTTAATTATTTACAGATGAATCTAATCTGAGGTTCTGATTTGGCATGTCAGCTTTATGTGTCTGCTGATTGTCTCTGAGACTTCAAACCACATTTTGCTTAATTATTTATGATTAGATATTCATTTACCAGTTCCATGATTTAGAAGCATTGCTTAAACCTAGCGTCCCCTGGTTTCTTCATGCCTCTAATACTGTTTGCCAAAGAAGCTGAAACAAAAGGCTGGCAATGTCTTCTGGAAAGTATACCCACTTTCTTTTTCAAGACTGCTACTGCCAAGCACGTCCTCCTGCAGAGGTTGCTATGACCACTGGCTTAGCTTTTTTAAGCTTTAAAGAGTATGATATCAAAGAAAAGAAAAAAAAAACAATTTTTGATAGATTACCGCTCTACAGTAATTTTAAAAAGGATAATACTGAAAACTTATTAAGTGTCTGACTGTTTTTTAAGAAATTGTGAATACAGTGGCCAGTTTTCCACATAATTGTGCCCTGTTATTGTCATTATTTAGCATAAGATTATGGGGCACAGTTACTGTGGCATAATCACAGAGTCCCAGCTGTTATGTGGGAGGCTAAAATAGAAGGATTATTGGAGCTCAGAAGTTACAGATCAGTCTTGAAAGCAGAGAAAGACCTTTTCTCAGAAAATAATTATAGGAAAAGGATACAGCAAATATACAGATAGAAGCATATCTATGTTTTATATAAGAAAAGTGATGTTATGTTATTGGTCCTCAAAACTGGACATATGTGAGTTCCAAAAATCTCTCTCCCATTCTTAAGGTATGTAGGCATGGCTGGTAGATCTTGTGGGCATAGAGAAGATAATGAAGCAGTATTTTTAGAGTGGAGGTAGGAAGTCTAGCATGGTAAGTGCTTTCCTTAATTAAAAAGCACATTGACACCCCCGACCCCAGCAATTGCTTTTCTCAGAGGGCTTTATCACATGGTCAAGGTGAACACTAAACTCACACTACATTCCTGAAACAGCTGGAGACAGTAGATGTCTAATCTAGGCTTATTTAATCCCTCTCACAGAAATATACATGTGGAGCCTGCTTTCCACTGCTGACACATTGGTGGAGGATACATGGGGAAAGCTGACATCCCAGATGTGTTTCTTACCTACAAAAACTGGAGTACATGACAGTCCTCCTGTATGTAACTGCATCCATCTTGAAACAAGATACAACACTATTACTTCACAATGTTGTGGGAAGTTAAACAATGCGCAACGCATGCAGTGTATGGCCCAGTAGACATATTACATAATCATTGTTATATATTAGTTTTGATGTAATAACCAATCCTAATTTTGACATAGTCGCCTAATACATAGTTCTATATCTCTGAGAGGATGAATGTCACTATTTGGATCTTAAACGTCCTTCAAAGTCTCATGTTCTGGAAGCCTAGTGCTCACTATCTGTGTACTGGGAGAGGGTGGGGCTTTAGAAGGTGGGGCATAGTTAACAGAATTGTGTCACTGCCTTGCCCTGCCCCCAAACACACTCCGCCTATCTCCTCCCTCTCTCCTCTCTCTAGGTGTTTTATTGTAAGATCAGGTGAGCAGTAGTCCCTGGCCATGGACTCTTGACATGATACACTGTCTTCTAATAGAACCAAAAGGAACTGGACCAAATGCACAGAATAAAACCGAAGGTGAGAATCAAAGTAAACTTTTCTTCAGATATTTGACACAACTTTAGAAAACATACAAACAGAGAGAATAAAGGGTTGGGATAATATGAAAAGAGATTGGAGTATTATTGCATCGTTTTAAAATTGGAAGACACATAAAAGAGGTAATATTTTGGTCCCTGGAAAATCTATTTAACTTCTTTGGAGGATGTTTTCCTTGCTGATCGATAACATAAAGGATTAAACTCAGCGTATTTTAAAATCAAGATGCTCTGAGGCAGAAAGAATAAAATACTATCATGAGGTTTTATAATGTGTCAAGGGAAAACAGGGGCTAAGGATTAAATGGAAAAGGGTTTTAGAGTTCATGTGCAATGGAAGAACAGAAAAGAGCAGTTATTGAGTCATATAAATTGAGAATGCCAATGACCTGCTATTAAAAAAAAAAAAAAAGACATCTGGAATGACTTCAGGGTCATGGGGACCAGGAAAAGCAGAACTGGCTCCAAGCATTTGCTTCCTGGATTGCTGAGTAACAGTGTTTTTATGCTATGAAGTCGTTTTACTGATAAGTAAATAGGCTTCTTCAGTGACCAAAACTTACGACTGACACAGCCTTTCCTTTATATGAGTTTCACCAGTGTCTTATTTGCTATGATTAATTTAAGATATTGGTGACCTGTCCTTCCCTATTTAGTATAAATTTGGTATGTAAAGTAACTTCTTTGTTGTTTAAAATAGAATTCTCAAACAAGAGTATTAAGTGCTGAACAGTAGCCATGCATATCATTTTGACTCTCAAGTTGCATCTCAAAGATTACTATTAAATTCATGGAGTTTGCCCTGTCCCACTCTTTTCTTTTCACATTTTTCTTTTATTGAAATACATTCTTATATGATACATTCTGATATGGTTTCCCCTCCCATAACTCCAACTCCTCTTTTCCCATTCAGACCCATATTTTTCTGTTTCTCCTTAGGAAACCAACAGACATCTAATTAACAAAAAAAAAAAAAATAATAAAATAAGATCAAACAAAAACAAGCAAGTCAGAATATGAAAAAACAAAGATAAGGAAAAGAGCCAAAAGAGGAACAAGAAACACAAAGAGATGTAGGGTCACATAAATCTGTACACAAGGTAATTCCATAAAATCCTAAAACCAAATAACACAATATAACTGCAAAGAACCTGTAAGCTAGAGGGAGGGAGGGAGAAGAGAGAGGGAGAGAGAGAAAGAAGAAGAAGAAGCAGAAGCAGAAGCAGAAGCAGCAGCAGCAGCAGCAGCAGCAGAAGAAGAAGAAGAAGAAGAAGAAGAAGAAGAAGAAGAAGAAGAAGAAGAAGAAGAAGAAGAAGAGAGAGAGAGAGAGAGAGAGAGAGAGAGAGAGAGCTTCCATGACAACATTGGTTTCACTATATGCTGGCAATGCACTGCTCTCTACGGAGCCTGAACATCAGAGTGGTTTGCATCGCCATGACACTCCATTAGAGAAAACTAGTTTTTTGTTTGCAAGTATTTATCAATTATAGATAGGTTTTGGGTAGGGATGGGGCTTGTATCCACTTCTCTTCTTGGCACTGACACCCTCATGTAGTTTCTGTGAGTTCATCCATCCACCAATCTTGATGTTTTCAGAAAGCCTTAATTCCTTGGTGTCTTCCATCCCCTCTGGCTCTTATATTCTTTCTGCTGCTTTGTCTGCAGACTTATCTGAATGCAGTGGAGAGGGTTTTGAAGAACACATCACATTTAGGACTGATGGTTCCAAGGTCTCTCACTCTTTGCATATTATCTGAGTATTAATCTATGTTTTTGTTCTCATCTGCTTCAGGAGGAAAGTTCTCTGAGGATGGATGAGCCAGGCACTGATTTACAAGCATAGCAGGATGCCATAATGAGTCATTTTGTGGATACAGTCCTTTAGCAGATAAGTAGTATTGGATTTTCCCCTAACACCTGGGCTATCTCATCTCGGTTTCTTGCCTTGCCTGGATGGGTTTGGTCTCATGGAATAGGATTTAAATCCACTTAGATATTGATTGGTTATTCTCACAAGATTTGTGCCACTATTGCAAAAACACATCTTGCAGGCAATTTACCAACATAGATGGGAAGAGTTTGTAGCTGGTTTGGTGTTTACCTTTCTTCTTTGAAAACATGCAGACTACCTTTCGGTACCATAAACACTAGTCAGTTGGGGTACAGTTCTAAGTAGGCACCAGTGCCACTGTTCAGTGAGTTGTGTAAGTGTTATCTTCAGTAATGGGGCCTTACCATCAGTTCGTGGAGAGCAACCAAGATCCTTGGCAATAGTGTGGATTGTGTAGGGATTGCTATGGGACTCCTTTGGTCAAAAACTTGATTAGACATAATCCATTCTCAGCTACTGGAAATGTTTTTTTTTTTTTTAAGATGAGAGATTTCCTGTTGGGGCTCTGTCTCCCCCTCATTCTCTTTCATTTAGATTTCCTACATAGACGTAGACATAGAAATTATGCACACATATACACACACATACATACACATGAAGCTTCTACTCCACTAGGTTTCCACATTATCCCTCAAAAGGCCCTTAGTCTTAGCTGTCCCTCTCTCTAGTCCCTCCTACACTCCCTATTCCTTCCCCCTTCCCATTTGAGTCTCACATTCCCACTCTTGTTTACCCATAGCTACCAACCTATTCTATTTCTCTTTCCTAGAGCTTCTGATAAATTATTTAAGTTAAGACTCTTATTTGAGAAGGCAAACCCATGTTCTTCAATGTCTTCTTCTTTCCTTGAGTGACCTTCTACTTTTAACAAACTGCATGCAACTCTACTCAATATATATATATATATATATATATATATATATATATATATATATATTCATCTCATTTTTAGTTTTTTTCTAATTTTGTGAAAATGAGTGTTTTACCTGTATATATGTGTTTATAGTGTGTGAGCCTGTTGCCCACAGAGAGCATAAGATGGAAGTAGATACTATGGAACCAGAGTAATGGATGTCTGCATGCTGACATGTATGTTTTAGAATCCAAACTTGGTTTCTCCAGAAAAGAAATGAGGATTAATGACCCACCCAACTCTTGTACTACCCTTTAGGCAGAAGTGTTGATCTATGTAATTGCTATAGGTTTATTTTTCGTTGTAAGGTACTGTGTGTCTGCTCTTTACTGTGATTTCCTTCAGTGTTTTTAGAAAAAAATGGATGTATATCTGTAAAAGGTCTTCACAGTGGTAGAAGGCACGAACTGGACTATGAAGCAACTAATGTCAGAGGACACTGAGGATCTGACATGACCATAGTTAAACAGAATACCACCATTACTTGAATAACTGCAAATTTTTGTGTTACTTTACATAAATCTCACTCTTATGTCATTTCAAGTAGTTCCAAACATTACAAGAGTAACATTCAGTGAGAGCTTTGCAGTAGCCCTGAATCTCAAGAGTTTGAAGTTTGCAGACCAGCACCCTTCTCAAAAGCCCCAGGCATAGAGCTTTAGCCTCAGTGATAATTGTTGAAATTTGACTGCTTAAACCTTCCAGTGCCGGGCAGTGGTGGCGCACGCCTTTAATCCCAGCACTTGGGAGGCAGAGGCAGGCGGATTTCTGAGATCAAGGTCAGCCTGGTCTACAGAGTGAGTTCCAGAACAGCCAGGGTTATACAGAGAAACCCTGTCTCGAAAAACCAAAAAAAAAAAAAAAAAAAAAAGAACCTTCCAGATACTGTCAAGATAGATGTTTTTTTGTTTTGTTTTGTTTTGTTTTTATGAAGAAGGTAATCTAAAAAACAAATCTTATTTCATACAACTTTGGATTCTTTGAAAAACAGTCCGATTTACTCTTTCAATTGCCCATTCGTGTTGTATGGTGTCTTATTTTGGTTTAATACACATGGGATCACAGAGGGCTTTTTTTTTTTTTTGTCTTTGTGGAAATAAATGAAAAATTATGACTGTAAGAGTGAAAGAGCCTTTGGAGTTGGAAGGCAGTTAGAAAAGGGAACCAAGCAACCATCCAGCTGTGGTATGAAATGTAAACATTGCCAGTCACCTCCACCCTTGACAACACACATCTGGACCTGACTGACCTAAACCTGATCTTTTCCTCATGGCTGAGACTCACGATGCATATCAAGAGGTTATCAGGATCCTGTTTTATGGAGTCTCTTGTTGTGTTTATACATTCTTTCTTTTTAATTACTTAACTTCTAGTCACGTAGCCCACGTTCCTTCATAACATGTAAATTCCCACATTGGCCTTCATCAGAAATGGATTCAGTTCTCTGAACTTACACTTAAATGGCAATTCCTAAAATTCTCTGAAATAATATTCTTCCTATCTTCACAGTTTCTGAGTTCACTTGTTATTATTATTCTAAACCAAGGTTCTATAACTGTGGAAGAAAATTAAAAGGGTCGATCCCATTCTCATCAGTTCTGTGTCAGCTGGGGTCAGGAAAAAATCAAAAGATCATGTGACAACTCTTGCTTTCAAGGGACAATATGAAGATACGGTAAACTTTCAAGTGATGTCCATGGGAATCATGTTCCAACAGTCTCACTACTCATTTTCACCATAGTGTTGTCTTCTCTGTATCAACCTTGGTTTGTGTGACCAAAATAACAGGACAGGAGTAAAGGTGCATCAGCTGTGAGATTCAATGAAGTAAGTGCTCTGTGGCTTCATTGTCCTGACACACATCAGACACACACACACACACACACACACACACACACCACACCACACTACACCACACCACACCATACACCCTTTTCCAATTCACTAGTTCCATCTTGGAAGGCACCCTAGGAAGATGCTCAGAGGAACAATAACTAGGCAACACCTAATGAGGAATAGAGAACTTCGCTCCACAAAAGACCTTAAAAAAACAAACAAACAAACAAACAAACAAACAAACAAACCAAAAACCAAAACTCTGCAGACCACATAAATCTTCAAAGTCCTTCATTCATTTCAAGCTACTCTTTAGACTGCCATACCTTATTATTCTCTGGCTTAGAACAAGCAGCTGTCAAAGGTCTGGTAATAAAAGTATATTGTTTTGAGCTTGACGTTTGGTAGCAACATGTTACGTGTGAATATGTAGTGACTCCATTACTCCTCACACTAATATTTCTGTCACACATGAGGAAGTAGAATACAAGTGCTACCTCAGAGGGCAAAACAGCAGAGAGAAAGATTGCCAATAGAGATGTGCATAAAACATGCTTGGGCATAGAATTTCTCTCCCCAGGGAGATCTCTGATGATACTGTGTCATGTATATTATAGTAAGCATTACCGCCTCTGTAATTAAATGTCTTCTGAATCATAACTTATAGAAGGTAAACAAATAATTTGATAAATAAAATGAATGTAAAATCTCAAGCACAATTGAGGCTGCTCATAATCACAATGGTAGCAGGAAAAGGGCGAAAGAAGCTAAGAAAATAAGGTGAATCAATTAAAATAGCAAAATGGGAACGTTACTATTTTAATATGCTGATATTTAGTTATACAAAGTAAAAATATTTTATCTTATTATTCATTATTTTTTGAATGAAGTAGGTAACCTTACAACAATTATCAAATAATATTGTGCAATTGTTTTAGAAAATGATCTTATTGCTGTTTATTATTTAAGCTGTATTTTCATCCAAACAGATTGATATTTCATATTTGTAATGAAAAAGCTTAATATATAGTTAACATACATAGCTAAAATAAATACCACTTTCTTAATAAAAAAATAATAATACAACTCATTAATTTTTCTTTGAAATTTCAACACTTCTCTTTTGTGGAAAAAGAATATTATTCCATTCTTTGCAAGAATGTCTTTACCAATCCTCTGAGAACTTCATTCAGAAGACCTTGGTCATATTTACCTCCTCTCCCAAATCCTTCCAGACCTATTTCTATCTCTCTATCTTCATTCATTTGCTTTGCTTTGCTTTGCTTTGCTTTGCTTTGCTTTGCTTTGCTTTGCTTTGCTTTGCTTTGCTTTGCTTTGCTTTGCTTTGCTTTGCTTTGCTTTGCATGTACCCATTGACTACGATTTGTGCTATCTGGATGCTCCTGACTGTGGAACCATGCACTAGGATGCAGATGGCCCACCAAGGATGTGACTCTGAGGCTTCCAGACCCATCACTGATCAGTTTCAGTAATTAGCCTTCACCATTTCCACAGTCCTATTTTTCTGTTTAACATGCATGTGCTTCATGAAAAATTGGCTTCAGGCTGTATTTATTTCTAACCCCAGACCACAGAACACATTGGCATGGTTTAAAACATCTTCCTAATAATTAAAGTATTTGAAAAACCATAAAATCCATAACAATCATGCTATTTTGTTAAGACTGTATTTGTTTTTTTTTTTTAATTTTTATTCTTTAGAAGGCCTCTATTTGAACTATGTATTTTTAGCTGTGTATTTTGGGTGGTTTACTGTTTTCAGTAATTCAGCTAATCTTTAACATAGCTTTGCAGAAAGTTACACAATTCCTAGAGATTTCCTTCAGCTTGCTCTCATTTTGTTTGTTGTGATGTAACAACAGTTCTTCTGGGATTCTGCTCACTATCCCCCACCCCACCCCCCAGCCAAGCTCAGAGCATCATATTGTTGGCAGCCCCTCTCACACAACTAAGCCTTACAGTTTACTGTCTACAGTGCTCAGGATTCTGTCATTTCACTCATCTGTCTGAGCATTTGACCCTGTTCAGATTTGGGCACTATACTATGCAATACAAATCTCTTCCCCTGTGTAATCTTGCCCTGTGGAAGGAGCACAGTCAAAGATTTGTGTAAATTAAGGTACTTTAGAAAAGCAGAACTGGTAGAATACATAGCTATAAATCTACATCTGCAAGTAGGTCAGTGTGTAATGGATGTGAGTATCTGTCTGTATTTACATATATACACAGAAATGTAGTACACAATAGCCAGCAAATGAAACAGAGATTGACCACAGATGACACACTGGGTTATGGAGCAACCATGCTGACTGCTATGTGCAGGATCGGAAAGCAGAACATCTCATGGGATTAGAGTTTGCCAAGACTTTGGGCCTGAGAATCAGGAAATGTGTTGAAATAAATCCCAACTTGAGGCTTGAAGATGATGAAATACAGTTTCCAGCTCAAGCAGTGTTGCAGATAAACCAAGAATGTGGAGGAATGTGTGAATGCCTCCCTCTCCCAATGTTTGTTCAACAGGTTAGATGACATTCCCCCCAAAATGGGGATATTAGTGTATTTTACTGAGACCACAATTCTAACACTGATTTTATGAGGAAACACTTCCAAATAAATAAATAATATCAAATCTGGACACCCACGCTTAGTTAAGTTGATGCATAAAATTATCTGCAGGGCTTGACTAACTAATATTAAAAACAATAAAAACCAGTAGACAGCAAAAATGCTCTTTCATTTAACATTTCAATGATGTGAATATTCAAAAACAGAGACTGCTCCTGGGTTCCTGACAGTTACAAGGCTGGAGGCAGCAGGGGCAGGGTGGGTGATGAGACCAAGACAGAGACTGAGACAGAGACTCAGAGACTGAGACTGAGACAGAGAGAGAGAGATTGGGATTTAACTGGGTTTAAATGAAACCATTAGAGACAGTTCCAAGCTCACTCCCAGAATGCTGGGTCCAGTAAGTCTTGAGAAGGATTCAAGAATCTTGACTATGCAAGACTCCTAGAAATCAGGTTTGGCCCCACACTTTGAAAAGGGTATTGGAATGGATGTTAGAATAAGATCATACGGGTTCACTGTGTCTGTGCTCATGGCATTAAAACCAGAAAAAAAAAAGAGAGAGATGAATTTAGTGAATGCCATGAGAGGGAAAATCACCACCGCCCTTCTCATTTCTCTGTAAAGTTCTTTACAGGTGATGCAATTAAAGAAACGACTGGCATAGTTCAAGAAAAAATTATGAAACTTTCTAGTGTGAAAAGTTTAAGGCAAGTAGCTATATTTGATTTAACATATGAAAATACAACAAACAAGCGAACACATGAAATCTAGAATGGAGCCTCAAAAGGAAATAGGCCTCTTAGTCAGGTAGATGAATTTGAGAAAATAAACATGATAGAGGCTGCTTTAAAATCACTATGGGTTATTTGTTCTGGTGATTCTTCTGAATTGAATAAAAAGTTTAGAAACATATGAAAAAATGTCATCTAATCTGGAAAGATATGTGAGCTAGGCCTTTGCTTATGGAACAGTGATTCTCACCATTACCTTTGTAGTACAGTGATTTAAAACTGTTCTAGACACTGAGAAGTGCTTATTAACTACTAGGTTTTAACTGCTTAAACTATGGTTATAGATTGATGTAAAGCTTTTCTGGTTGTCGCTGGGTACAGCTAAGGTTCAGAACTACTGTTCTGGCTGAGATAGAAAACTAGTCTCTGATAGATAAACATTCAAACACTCCATCCTGAACTTACAGAACTCTACTGTTCTGCGTAAGTATGAAACTCCCACACATTTTTCTAGAGAAGGCATTTAGGTGAAAGTTGTGTTTTGTAACAGAAAATGAAGATTCATGTCTTTTATTTTTCTTCATGTGTTCTTTACTTGGCTAGTGCCTGTGACTCGTAGTGAGATTGGTTGGGAATCTATCACAAATGCCCCAATTGTAAAATTAACTGAAAGTTACATGGTATGTAGAATAATGAATACAAAGATAGTCATATCATAATTCCCAGTATTCTAATACAGTGAACACATGAAGGGGATTACAGAAGACAGAAGAGAGACAATGCTGGGAACTGACCCCTGGTCTTCTACAAAAGCAATAAGTACTCCTAACCCCTGAGTTCTCTCTCTCTCTCTCTCTCTCTCTCTCTCTCTCTCTCTCTCTCTCTCTCTCTCTCTCTCTCTCTCTCCCTTCCTTCCTTCCTTCCTTCCTTTCTTTCTTTCTTTCTTTCTTTCTTTTTCTTTTTCTTTTTTTTTAGTTTTTTGAGACAGGGTTTCTCTGTGTAGCCCTGACTGTCCTGGAACTCACTCTGTAGACCAGGCTGGCCTCGAACTCAGACACTTACTTCTTTCAACAAAAATATCATGAGTTGAATAATCAGTTTGCTGAGCACTATGGGTAGAATGATAAGCAAGATGGATGTTCAGTACCATGTTCAGATTCTACTGCAGGATACAACAAAACCTGTAATCAAAAAAAAAAAAAAATTCCAAAACTAAGTCAGTTATTGAACCAACAATGGCACCTATGTTTATAGTAAGCCCATGCAGAGCTAACTGCATGAAATAAAAAGTCAAGAGTATGTAACAAATAAAAGACCTTTCAATTTTTTTTCCATTAGCTACCCACATTAAAATCATCCAGGAGTAGTTATTATTTCCAGTAAACCAGAACCCAGTACCTGGCACTCTAGAACCTCAGAGAGTTCCCAGAAGGTTCCCTTTATTCATTCTTGAACTGGGAGGTCTCATGCACGTTTTTGATTGCATTGTAGAACTGGTAAAGTTTTACACAAACACACACACACAGACACACCACACACAGACACACATTTGAATAAGGCTATCTGTCTCCTTAAACAATCATCCATGCATAATGTATAAGACATCATTTGGAAAGGTAATTAAAAAGTTCTGTACGTATAGTAAAGCATCGAGTTCATACATTTAAGGAGAGCTGAACACACAGACAATTTTCTTTAAATGTTTGATCTGTGGAAAATTCGTTGACTCTATTTCATTTCAAGTTGGTTATGTTTGTGTTTGTCCAGTGTTTGCAGGGCTAGAAACTAAGAAGTACTACATCAGAAATTACCAATTTTCTCTGGGTACTTTGTATCATGTGTCATAACTGTGACTAGACTTCTACAAGTCTGGTGCTTAGATTTGGACCATAAGACCCCTCTTCATTCCATTTAAATTACTTTCAAGGTTCCAATGTAAAAGAATCTGAGATGTCATTGGTACCTGAAATACACACAAGGAACCCAGGGGCACCTCAACCATAAAACTCTGCAAAGCAGGTTACAAAATAGATTATAGGTTTGGTGCAAAGCACAGTGTAACCACTTTGGAAACGGTACTCCTGTGTTGTATCTCAATGTGTCTGAAGTGGAAAGAGAAAACATTCTAAGTGATTATCCTGAACCCTTTTAAGCTAAGAATTCTCTAAAGCAGTAATTGACATAAACAACTGCTTGAGATTTTACAGTGTAGGTAGCACATACTTCTTCACACTTCTGTTTTTCAAATAACTGCAAAGCTCTTAGGCAAGCAACGTGTATTGTATATGTAACACTACAGTATATGTATGCAACTGCCTTCTGCAATTTCAATGAAAGTAATTGCCAGGGTCAAGACAAGATGACTTAAGATTCGGCTGAGAGCAAGGACTTAAGGTTTAGAAAGTAGCTTCTGATACATCCAATGTGGCTTAGATGTGAGATAGCAACTTTCCACACTGCTAACAGCAAAGAGACAGAACACTAAATTTAGTAACAGCTTACCTTAAATTATCCATAATCTTCTTATGCTGGAAAATGAATACATCTTAACCTAATCCAGGTAACTTATTTCGACAGCAAATCCTAACCAAAAGTAAATGTAGCCATATTTCCATGGTCCAAGCAAGGACTATCAGCAGTCTCTAGGAGACTGAGGTCTGATCACAAAGCAATGCTCTGTTTTATAATTAGGGGGAGGGGGATCTGGAAAGTAAATCCTGTGAGTCAGAGGAGTTTTAATTATTTGAAAGATAGACTAGACCCAATACCCCACATTTTAGTATCTAAAAGGGAAAAAAAAAAAGGAAAGAAGTGGAGTGGGCACAGAAAATGAGCCTGGAGCATCCTTTCCTGCCAGACAGTAAAGAAGCGCTCAGTACAGCCTAAACCATACCAATAGGAACCAGACAAAGTCAAACTCCTGCATCATGGCCAGTGTGTTAAAGAGTGGGTAGAAGGTTTCAGGGGTGACCCATGGGCATCAATTACTTCTATATCTTTGCAACCAAACTACCTACAGCCTTTCATATCCCATTTCCAGGTCTCCATGGGTGCTTTATAATAGTGTGTCAAATATTCTTACAAGAAAAATGGAAGAGGTGAACCCAAGGTCAGCTAATGTAAGGAAGCTAAAGTAAGGGGAGTTTCTTTGCCATTTTCATTATGAACCAGACTTCTGTTTCATCAGAAAGAATATTTTTAAAGTAAATAGTCAAGAGATGAATGAATATGGCTTATGACTCATAAATATGAAAAAGACTAAATGTTTAGGATGAAAGTTATTCACAGGCAAATAATAATATCCAATAATTTCAGTAATATCTTCCCAAAATATTTGATACTCTTTGGGTAAAGATCCTGCTTTTGAAATAGGTTTAGGTTGACTTTTCTCATTAGCTCTCAAGGCAGTGGCATGAAATACTTATATCTAAAGTAGCGGGTCTTGAAAGCAGGCTTTGGAGGAATTTTTTTTTCTGGGTCATTTTCTAGACTACTGTGAGAAAGAAAGATGCATGTCCTAGGTTCATGAATCAAAAATTAGAAACATTAAAATGTATTGAAATAATTAGTATATTATTGACTTGCTCTGTGAGGGCCAAATAATATATATATTACTCAATGCACATGAAATATTATTTTCTATATTCTAGGAACATTATTTTGTATAACATGTATTTGATATATTCTCTATATTTATCTTTTAGACTTATAACATATAATATGAATTTCCTTTATGTATGCATTCACATACATAGACATCATTAAACATTCATTTTGCAGTTTTCTTCCTCTGTAGCCTTTAGATTTGAACACTAATATCAAGAACAAAGGCAAAACAGAGTAGGAAACACAATTTTCCTTCTTTCTTTTTATCTTCTAGCATTTTGCCTAAGGAGGAACTGAGTATCTGTCATGGAAAACTATTTCTTTTATGGAAATAAAATAGCAACAAAACTCAAAATGTGCCCGTCATGTCTGAAAACAAAGTCATCACTAACAAAATTAAGCAATGGAATTTTCTGCCTGTTTTATGGGCTGGTCTGAAGTTGAGTTTAGGGGGACAGAAAATGAAAGGCAAAAACAGACAGCAGCTTTTCACCATGTAAGAGGGTGCGAAAATGTTTTCGCACCTGAAAATGAATCTTCCCCCTGCTGTAGTTCTTGGAGAGAAAAACGAATAGAAATGTACTGGGCTGAAACCTCTGTTCAGTCCTGGCCTGTTTGCCTCTACAGCCAGCTGAATGCCTGACTGTCTTACTCACTCAGGGGTGGGTTCTGTCCTTATTGCACGCCAATTCCAGGAACTTCCTGTAGCCACCAAAAGGGGAGTAAATTATGTGCAGCAGGTGGTGATTGACTTCACAATGACACTGAGGTCTACTATTAAGTCCTATTTCCTCTTTATCACCACACTCTGCTCATCCAGCCCACAGTGGCTCTCATCACACTCTGCAAACCTTGTCTGTGCTGAGAGGCAGCCTCTTGAGCCCAGAAGTAAGAATTCTGTGCTTGTGGCTCGCTGACAAATCTCTGGTTCCTGGAATTGTTTGGCAGGTGGATTTGCAGAAGCACGAAATTGTCATAACCTGACAAGGAGATGAGTAAAAGAGTGAGGTACCTGGAGTCTGCCCCCCACTTCCTTTCCACCCACAGCATCATAGGCCTTCCCTCTTTGGGTAGAAGCTGCAATCATCGAGGCTCGTGGATTTCCAAAATACAGAAGGAGGCTCAAATAAGTATTTCTGTGCATGTTGAGGTTGCCCTGCTTAAAAATTAAAGGCAATTTATAAGAAAATTCATGCAATTCCCACCCAAGTGCCTGTCTAGCCTTAGTTCCTGTGAGTACCTTTGTGCTACTGTTTTCTTAGCTCCTGCATTCTTCCCCATCTTCTGACTTTGTTAGGAGCCACAGGTTATACAGGAAAACACTCCAAGGATTGCTACTCACATTGTTTCTCATCCAAACTCACCTTCTTGACTCTGAAGTAGAGTGAGTCAGGGAGAAGTGGGAAGCTCTACAGAAGTCATTTTGTGCTACAAAGACCCCATGTTTGCTTTGACAATGATTTGAGATACAATGAACACATTGCACAGTCTAGCACCAGAAGTGCTTTGGGGCTGTAGCTTTTTGGAGTATTATACAGAAATAATTAAATAAATGAGTGAATAAATAAGTAAATAATACATACATACATACATACACACACACACACACATACATACATACATACATACATACATACATACACACATACATACATACATACATAAAAGCTATCCACAGGATGGATGAGTAGCTGAAGGACACTAAGACTACTGAAGTAAAAATGAAACCTATTACCTTCTCAGAGGCCTGATCAATGTAGACAATTTAGTTCTATTTTCTCCTCTGTAGTTAAATCAACCTAAAAATACAGAAAGTAATTAAAATTCACAACTTTGTAAGCAGCTTTCAAATTACTAATGTTTATGCAAAGATATGGGACATGGAATTTCCGATGGGTATACATGGATATACGTGCAAACATGAATGAATGGATGGATTTTGGACAAAGCATCGTATTTTGCTAATTGTACACACTGTAGTTCAGCTTCCCCTTGGGCTTAGCTTATGATAGACACTGTGATTAAAGGGTTAAAATTCCGCCTTCAAACTGCTTTTATCTGCTGGAAGATATAGATGCACTTTTTAAAGGTAGAAAATCAGTGTTGTAAATGTGGTGGGGACTATGAATCTTGAAGCAACATTTATGGGAGAGCTTTATCTTTCACAGCAAGAAGCAGATAAGTCAGAGAGTACAGGGAAGGACTGTGAATAATGATAAGATGTTCCTCTCTCTGGTTACAGTGTGAGTGATGATCCATAGATCCTGCCAGTACACAAGCAGCACTACAGGGTGTAGCGGCTCCTAGGAAAGCAAAGAGAAGGTGGGGAAATACGTGAAGATTTGAAGCTCTGATCTGTAAGTTCTCCTGCTGTGGTACAGAGGTGCTCACAGGAGATAAGGCTGGAGAAGTAGGAACAACATGCTTCTTCTTATAAATCTACGTGTTAGAGCATCTAGAGGAGATGATATTTGTCCCATGTCTCACCTTCAATATGTGCATTAGAGTCCACTGGGGTGGGGCTAGGGAGATGGCTCAGTAGGTAAGATGCTAGCTGCAGTAGCATTAGAATCTAAGTTCTACATAAAAGAAGTAGTCAAGGTAATGAAGATCTGGAACCCACAGCACTTGGTAAGAGAGAAGAGGCAGGTCCCTGTAGTTCACTGTCCAGTGAGTCAAGCAGAAACAAGGAGTTCTTGGCTTAATGAGAGAACCCATCTCAAAAGAGAAGATAGTGAGTAATAGAGAGAGGAATTCAAAATTGACTTCTGACCTCTACACATACATGCACGGGAAAACTAAAACACAATCAGCTGAGGTACATATTTATAGTACAGAGCTGAAGGTCCAACTCTTGACTGGACAGAGAATACCAGAGTCCAGCGTGATAACTCTGAAAATTCTAACAACAGCAGCCTTCATGATAACTGTGAAAGAAACAGCCTTCCTTGGAATTAACACTCTACACATAAGGGGGTGGTGTTCAACCTTCTTTTTTTTTTCTTTTTCATTTTTAAAAATTTTATTAGATATTTTTTTCGTTTACATTTCCAATGCTATCCTGAAACTCCCTTACACCCTCCCCCCACCCTGTTCCCCTACCCACCCACTACCACTTCTTGGCCCTGTGTTCCCCTGTACTGGGACATATAAAGTTTGCAATACCAAGGAGCCTCTCTTCCCAATGATGGCTGACTAGGCCATCTTCTGCTACATATGCAGCTAGAGACATGAGCTCGGGGGATACTGGTTAGTTCATATTGTTGTTCCGCCTATAGGGATGCAGGACCCTTCAGCTCTTGGGTACTTTTTCTAGCTCCTATATTGGGAGCCCTATGTTCAATCCAATAGATGACTGTGAGCATCCACTTCTGTATTTGCCAGGCCTAGTCTCACATGAGACAGCTATACCAGGGACCTTCTAGCAAAATCTTGCTGGCATATGCAATAATGCCTGCATTTGGTGGCTGATTGTGGAATAGATCTCCAGGTGGGATAGTCTCTAGATGGTCCATCCTTTCGTCTTAGCTCCAAACTTTGTCTCTGTAACTCCTTCCATGGGTATTTTGTTTCCTATTCTAAGGAGGAATGAAGTATCCACATGTTGATCTTCCTTCTTCATGATTTTCTTGTGATTTGCAAATTGTATCTTGGGTATTCTAGGTTTCTGGGTTAATAACCACTTATTAGTGAGTGCATATCAAGTGACTTCTTTTGTGATTGAGTTACCTCACTGAAGATGATATCCTCCAGATACATCCATTTGTGCAAGAATTTCATAAATACATTGTTTTTAATAGCTGAGTAGTACTCCATTGATGTTAAGAGAAATTAAAGAAAGGTAATTGCTGCTTCCTGTTATTTTTGTTGTTAAAGTTGGGATTTTGTTCTTGTGGCTATCTTCTTTTAGGTTTGTTTAAGGATTACTTTCTTGCTTTTTCTAGGGTGTAGTTTCCATCTTTGTGTTGGTGTTTTCCCTTTATTATCCTTTGAAGGGCTGAATTTGTGTAAAGATATTGTGTGAATTTGGTTTTCTCATGGAATACTTTGGTTTTTCTACCTATGGTAATTGAGAGTTCAGCTGGGTATAGTAGCCTGGGCTGGCATTTGTGTTCCCTTAGTGTCTGTATAACATCTGTCCAGGATCTTCTGGCTTTCATAGTCTCTGGTGAGAAGTCTGGAGTAATTCTAATAGGACTGCCTTTATATATTACTTGACATTTTTCCCTTACTGCTTTTAATATTGTCTTTATTTCGTGCATTTTTTGTTCTGATTATTATGTGTCAGGATGTATTTTTTTTTCTGGTCCAGTCTATTTGTAGACTTTCTGTAGAAGTTCTGTAGACTTCTTGTATGTTCATGGGCATCTCTTTCTTTAGATATGGGAAATTTTCTTCTATATTTAGTTGAAGATATTTGCTGGTCCTTTAAGTTGAAAATCTTCATTCTCATCTACTCCTATTATCTGTAGGTTTGGTCTTCTCATTGTGTTCTGGATTTCCTGGATGTTTTGAGTTAGGATCTTTTTGCATTTTGCATTTCCTTTGATTGTTGTGTCCATGTTCCTATGGAATCTTCTGCACCTAAGATTCTCTCTTCCATCTCTTGCATTCTGTTGCTGATGCTCGCATCTATGGTTCCAGATTTCTTTCCTAGGGTTTCTATCTCCAGCATTGCCTCACTTTGGGTTTTCTTTCTATGGTTCCTGATTTCTCTCCTTGGGTTTCTATCTCTCGAGTTGTCTCCCTTTGGATTTTCTTCATTGTTTCTACTTCCATGTTTTGATCTTGGATGGTTTTGTTCAATTCCATCTCCTGTTTGGTTGTTTCCTGTAGTTCTTTAAGGGAATTTTGTGTTTCCTCTTTAAGGACTTCTACCTGTTTAGCAGTGTTTTCCTGTAATTCTTTAAGAGCTTCTAACTGTATTTCTTTAAGTGAGTTATTAATATTCTTCTTAAAATCTACCACCATCATGACATATGATTTTAAATCTGAGTCTTGCTTTTCAGTTGTGTTGGGATATCCAGTACTCTCTGTGGTGGGCATACTGGGTCCTGATGATGCCCAGTGTTCTTGGTTTCTGATAGTAAGATTCTTACATTTGCCTTTTGCCATCTGGTAATCTCTGGTGTTAATGTTCAAGCTGTCTCTGGCTGGAGCTTGATCCTCCTTGATTCTGTTAGCATCGGTCAGCACTCCTGGGAGTCCAACTCTCACCTGAGTCCCAGTGGTCAGAGCACTCTCTGCAGGCAAGCTCTCCTCTTGCAGGACAGGTGTCCAGAAGTCTGGAGCTCTGATCCACCTCTTGAGTCCTGGGGTCAGAGCCTTCCCTGTAGGCTGACTCTCCTCTGGCAAGGAAGGTGCCCAGGGGTCTGGGTTTCAGCTCCACCTCCTGGCTGAGGATGAAGGCCCAAAGGGACCCTGCCCAAGAAGTTCTGTTGCTTCTGTTGCCCACGTGCTCTCCAGTGATCATGAGGTCCTGGGTGTGCTAGGAGTCCTGCGGCATGGGGAGTCCTCTGGGACCCTCGATGCCCTTGGCCAGGTTCAAGCAGAAGATGGAGGGGCTGGCCCCGACTGGAAAGAATTCCAGCCTCTGGTCAGGCAGGTTTCCTTTGTCCCTGTTACTGCTGGCACAAGACCCTCCTCGATTCTTTGGAGCTGATGCTGTGTTCCACTCACCTGTGATGCCGTGGTGATCCCCAGGTCCTGCATCATGGAGAGTACTCTTGGGCCCTTGGTGGCCTCCACTGGGTTCAGTTGGAAGATGGTGGGGCTGGCCCTGAGCCAGAATGAACCCCTGGTGTTTATCCTTCTTAATTCTATGGCTCTTTAGTACAGTTTCTCATGTTGTGGTGACCCTCCCGACTATAAAATTATTTTGATGCTACTTCGTAACTGTAATTTTGCTACTGTTATGAATCTTAATGTTAACCTTAATCTTAATATGTGTGTTTTCTAATGGTCTTAGATGACCCCTGTGAAAGGGTCATTTGGCTCCCCAAAGGGGTTTCGACTCATATCTTGAGAAACACCTCTATAAGGAACCATGGTTCCAAACACTCTAAGTCACACCATGGGACATAGAATGGAAAATTCCCTGTCCTCACAAGACTTTATTTTCTAATAATAATAATAATAATAAATAAAGGAAAAATAAAAAATAGAATAACTGTATCAGAACCATACTATTTTAGAAATCATCCTTTTACTTCCAACGATAGCACAACCTGAGTAGCTAAGTGTGAATATTATGGACACCAAGAACAGACAGAAAAGACTGTGGAAATGATAAATCCACACATGGTTAATATTTAGCCCAAGAGTCTGTGTAACTCCTTAAGAGGTGAATGAATGTATCCAGTAACAAAAATTCAGTCCTCAGAGTCAAGTTTAGATAACCTCAAGGCAAATGCTGAGTAAGCATCTTTCTATGAGTTAGCTAATTTCTGTTTCTCTGAAAAGTAGCAGTAACAATTATACCTACATGAGAAGGTCTCTATATGCAATAAATTGGTTCAGATTTTTTTTGTTAGTTAAGAGTTTTATTAAGACATTCAGACATGCTCATCCATTATATCTTTTTTACTGTTTTCATGTTACAGTTGAAGAGTGAAGAAGGTGTATCAGAGGATGTGTGGCTCAGAGAACTGCAAACATTTAGTGTCTGCCCTTTGTAGCATTACTACCAACAACTGTCAATCCAACACCCTAAAATTTTATTTTAAAGATGGCTCTTAGCTATACTAACATTTTTAGTGAATATAAAAAGATTTGGCTAACCTTTATATACAATAGACTCATATGGGCTAAACATATTGACTTCCACCTTACTGCGCAACATTTATAGATTAAAGGTATAGAGCACACAGTGGGGTATAAAACCCAGGCAACTCAGGGTGGTAAGGTTTGAATAGGACTTGGAGATAGCTGAGATGGGGCTAATACGTTTATAAGCAGAGAGAGGAAGAGTTATTATTATTTTTCTTGAGAACATGCCTTAAGGAAAACCCTATGAACATCCAGGAGAAGAAGGTTGTAGAGATGGACCAAATCTATCAGCCTCTTGACCTTGGATTTTCAGTATGAAAAAAAATTTTTGTTGCTTAGACCACAGAGTCCATAGTCTTCAGTAAAAGCATTCTAACCTGGTGGTGATACAAATGCACAAACTTTGAGAGAATCAGAACTCTACATACTGATAAAATATTCCACCATGTAAATATACCAATCAAGCGACAGGCCAGTTCAGGAGGAAGAACAAAAACAAACAAACAAACCAAACCAAACCAAACCAAATCAAACAAGCAAACAAAAAAACAGAAAAGATGTACTCAAGAGGTATACACTCTCTTCTATTCTCTTCTCCTCAAAGAGTCTTCTATAATGCCTATGTTAGACACACCGAGCAAGAAGCTTTAAAACCTGACATTGTATTGTTAATTCAAAGACTCTGAGGAAATATTCTTAAATTCAGAAGTGTACATGAAATGGTTTAACACCATTATGGAATTTTGAGTATGATTTCTTAGTTTTTCTTCAAAACATCCTATATTTCTTTCTTTTTTAAAATTTTTTATTAGGTATTTTCCTCATTTACATTTCCAATATTATCCCAAAAGTCCCCACATACCCTCGCCCAACTCCCCTACCCACCCACTCCCCCTTTTTGGCCCTGGCGTTCCCCTGTACTGGGGCATATAAAGTTTGCAAGTCTAATGGGCCTCTCTTTCCAGTGATGGCCGACTAGGCCATCTTTTGATACATATGCAGCTAGAGTTAAGAGCTCCGAGGTACTGGTTAGTTCATAATGTTGTTCCACCTATAGGGTTGCAGATCCCTTTAGCTCCTTGGGTACTTTCTCTAGCTCCTCCATTGGGGACACTGTGATCCATCCAAGAAGGGACAAAGTGTCGACACTTTGGTCTTCGTTCTTCTTGAGTTTCATGCGTTTAGCAAATTGTATCTTATATCTTGGGTATCCTAAGTTTCTGGGCTAATATCCACTTATCAGTGAGTACATATTGTATGAGTTCTTTTGTGATTGGATTACCTCACTCAAGATGATACCCTACAGGTCCATCCATTTGTCTAGGAATTTCATAAATTCATTCTTTTTAATAGCTGAGTAATACTCCATTGTGTAAATGTACCACATTTTCTGTATCCATTCCTCTGTTGAGGGGCATCTGGGTTCTTTCCAGGTTCTGGCTATTATAAATAAGGCTGCTATGAACATAGTGAAGCATGTGTCCTTCTTACCGGTTGGAACATCTTCTGGATATGTGCCCAGGAGAGGTATTGCGGGATTGTCTGGTAGTACTATGTCCAATTTTCTGAGGAACCTGGTCCAAATTTTTAAAACACTTAATAGGAGGACAAATGTATTCTGCAACTTGCATACCTTTGGCCGTGCATATCTAAATGTAATATAAATAAAGTATATTAATTGACAAAAGTTAAGACAAAATAAATATGTATTTGAACAAAATGTAAGTGTTTGTGGTTTGAACAGACTCATATGTTTGAGCACTTGATTCTCAGCTGGTGACATTATTTCTGAAGGTTGTAGTCTAGCTCCCATGGTTCCAGGATATGCTACCTGAGCTGCCAAAGGAGGGAAGCAATTAAATAGCCTTACCTAGAAGGAATACCTATGAACTGCAACAATAACTAACATTGCAGGATATACATAAAGGTACAATAAATGACCTTCGCTGTCAGCAGCAACTAGCAGCTGTCTAATTGGTTGTAAGGCCCATGTAACAGAAGGAAAACCCTTCGTCATCCTGTAACCAACTTCTACAGTCTAATGAGGTCATGCTCCTTTGAGAAGAATCCACTACAGCCACTTTGCCAGAGTAACATAACCACGACTTGACACATGCAGATATTAGGGGATTATGGGGAGCCCATTCCCAATGAACAAATGTATATCACAACTCCTGAACATGCAGCTCAGGAGAACATCATAAAAGAGGGAGTAGAAATAGAGTAAGGGACAGAGTACCAGGAAGTCTGATGAGAAACTGTCTTTCCTAGAAACGGCTTCATAAACAAGTCCTGTACAATGGTTATAGCAAGAGACATGTTAAATGGTTATAGCAAGAGACATGTTAACATGTAAGGGAAAAAATTTCAGGTTTCCACCCTAGACAAAGAACTACAGGCAGCTAGTGACTGCTGGGAGAAGGAAAAATAACATCTTCGAGGGATGATCCTATTTATTAGTGATTTAATCTTAATTTTTTCAACCTTGAAACCATAGATACATTGTCAGTAACAATACACACACACACACACACACACACACACACATATATATGTATACATTCACTTATACACATACATATACATGTCTATAACAATAATAATTTAAAAAGACTCTACCAAATTAATAGTAGGAGGGAAACTGTGACAGCTTAAAGAGAGCAAAGATAATGGAAAAGTGATATAATTCTATTTCATTTAAAAGATTCTCTAAAAAGCCAAAATAAAAAAATTAGTGCACTCATTCTGACCTCCAAAACAAGCTTGTTCATTTTCCTTTTCACTGCATATTCCTGTATTAAAACATGAACATTATCCATGATTGTGGCTCTTCCAAAAGAATCTAAGAATCCGTCTCTTGTGTGGAAAGGATGTCAGTTAAGGCAAACAAGGATCATAATTAGAATGAAATTCTTAGGTACATAATACAGATTGTCAAGCTCATTTCTGTTGGTGATTCATTAGTTTGTTCATCTCTTTCATGTACATAAATCAGCTGAGTAGCTAGTGCAATGGCTGTCCTGGATCTGTGTTTACGAAGCTTCCTCCTTAGCGCTCAGCAAAGTCTTAGAAATGTCTTTAGAGGAGGCTTCTTTAATACAGACCTAGGACTACGTATTAAAGAATGTCATTAATAAGGAGTAAAGAGTTAAAAGCGGGAATAATATCAAGATGGAAGAGGCACACTACCTAAGATATTGGTGCATATTTAGCATTAACCTTGACTAAATCACACTAAAGAGGAAGAATATCAAGTATGGGTCAATTATTTAAAATGAGTTGATGGTTAGAGATGGACAATCAGAAGACTGACTAAAACATATGACCTTTAATGTTCTTTGGGATCTTTACAAAAATAGGTAAATCTGGTGATCATACTTGATATTTCGAAGCTCTATCATACTTAATGGTTGATTCCAACTCCCCATTGAGGCTACACATCCCTCAAGGACAAAAATTACTTATTCTGTTCTGGGCAAAACCATAAAAATTATTAATAACAGACAATACTAGACATGAGCAAATATTAAGTGCATATCTGGTTATTATTTGAAGAAATGAACCAGTTGGAAGAAATGGTTTGTCAGAAGTTGCTGTAACAGTAAAAGCCCAACAGTAAGGTTTGAGATTGAATACAGAAGCACACACATGGCTCTTACTCAACATGTCCTTAACATTTCACTAAAATCTCTTCCAATGTCACATTTTTTCCATTGTATCGCAACAGTACAATATGTGATTTTTATATTCAAAGTTTTGTCACATGCTGTCAGCAGTATCCTTGGTCATGTCTCTCTAGACTACCCAAAGAAATGGTCATTTAGCAATACTTGCATTAAACTTTTACTACATCAAACTTTGTTTTATAAAATGTACTTCAAATAAACTTCCCCCTCTTGATTGATCTTTACAGATATTCTGTAATTAATTTCAAAATGCTTCATCCTTTAAAATATTTCTCTAAGATCCTGTTGCTGAAGATACCACACACATCAGTCACAAAACATGGAAAAAAGTCAATTCCTAACCAAGGAATTTATTCCCTTCTGGCTAGTTTTCATAGTACTGAAGTATGCTCTTCAGACTTCCGAGGGCAGAAGATCATCAGAAGTCTTATGCAGTTATAAATTCTGTGGACTTCAATAATGACTACCTTGACAAGATGTGCCAATAAATATAATAGTGGCATTGGTGTTATGAAGCAATCAACTGCCTTCTGGTTGAACTTAAGGCCTGCTACTTAGAAACAAACACATGCTCAGCATTTGACATCTGGTCAAGAATCCATGGTTGGAGAGCTCATAGGCCCCAGGTGTGAACCTACTACTATTACTTTATTAAATAGGCATGGTATAAAAATGTCCCATAAACTCATATCTCTCCATGGATCAGTGCTACTTTCAGAAACCATCATAGATGTTTCTTTGTGCCATAAATGAGTGGTCAAAGCCTAAGAATCTCTCTCTCTCTCTCTCTCTCTCTCTCTCTCTCTCTCTCTCTCTCTCTCTCTGTGTGTGTGTGTGTGTGTGTGTGTGTGTGTGTGTGTGTGAAGTGCTGAAGAACAAACAGGATTTCTACAGCATACCCATCCTCCAAGGCTCAGGTACTATCAAGAAAGGATAGAAAGATAGAAGCTTGGTAAGGATAAGAACCAAATAGCATAACTTGGACTTGACAGAACCCTATACTTATTAGCTCACAGCAACTGTGGTTGTCTACATCTGCACACTATCAAGCCAGTCAATATTTCAGCATGGTATGGGAAGATATAGTAGTTTGAATGAGAAGTCATCCATAGACAAACATTGGTTGATGACGCTATTCAGGGGTATGGCAGAACCTTTGGGAGCTAGACCTTGCTGGAGGACGCACATTACTGGGAGCAGACTTTGGGTATCTATAGCTGTTCCCTACTTCTTGTTGATTCTATCCATGCTTGAAGTTGAGGATGTAAGCTTTCAGATTCCTCCTCTGTCTATGTGCTGCTACTTGCTGCCATGCTGCCTCTCTGTGCAAGACACTGTCTCCTGGGGAACCATTAGTCAAAATAAACTTTCTTCATGTTTTTGGTCACAGCAACAGAAAAGTAACTAACACAGAAGAGGCTCATGAGCACCACTCATAATTAAGAAGATATAGACAACTGATAACTTGTGGGGAAGAGATAGCCATTTTCCTTTAATCGAGTGATTTCTGATAGGTATATATGCTCAGAGGTGCTCTCATATCCAGAAGTATACAGACAGCACAAATAGAAGTAGGCTGGTCATTAAATTAAAAGAAAAAATTATACAACACTGAAGGGGGTAAGGAAGTTGATAAATATCTGGAAAGAATTAAAGACAGATTGGGGTAAATGTGATAAAAATTTACTGTATAGAATTAATAAAATATTTTAAAGATATAAAAATAACTCTGGATGTTTATTTATTTAATATGACATTAAAGTAATGAAATAACTTAGATTAAGTTCAAAGGACAGACTTGTAAGGCATGCCGGACACATACTGTAGATTTGAGGATGTGAAGAGGTGAAGCTGCCTTGTATCATGTACAATGCAACACGTACCATGTACCCTCCACATGACCTATGATGAAGAATTCCTTTGATTTTCACATTTCTTATGCTGCTCTTTAAGAAAAAAACAGATCAAAAGAAATACAGCTTTGGAATCCACTCTAAAAACCACCAGCATGGTCACATGTGGGATTGACACCACTGCTTCATTAGATAGGTGTGGGTTTTACTGGTATCTGTCTAGAAACATCATAGCTCTGATAACAATAATTATTTTTTATATTTGTGTTTCTCTGATTATATTCTATAGATGCTTTTTTAAAATCAAACTTTGTATTATTTTGTCAAAATTGTTTGTAGCTGTTTTTGTTTGTTTTGTTTCATTTTATTTTTTTATATTTTTTATTAGGTATTTTCTTCATTTACATTTCAAATGCTATCCTAAAAGCCCCCCTTACCCTCCCCCCAACTCCCCTACCCACTCCCCCTTCTTGGCCCTGGCATTCCCCTGTACTGGGGCATATAAAGTTTGCAATATCAAGGGGCCTCTCTTCCCAATGATGGCTGACTAGGTCACCTTCTGATACATATGCAGCTAGAGACACGAGCTCCAGGGGGTACTGGTTAGTTCATATTGTTGTTCCACCTATAGGGTTGCAGACCCCTTTAGCTCCTTGAGTACTTTCTCTAGCTCCTCCATTGGGGGCCCCATGTTCCATCCAATAGCTGACTGTGAGCATCCACTTCTGTGTTTGCCAGGTACTGGCATCGCCTCACATCTATATCATGGTCCTTTCAGCAAAGTCTTGCTGGCATATACAATGGTGTCTACGTTTGATGTCCCTCAACAGAGAAATGGATACAGAAAATGTGGTACATTTGCACAATGGAGTACTACTCTGCTATTAAAAGAATAAATTTATGAAATTCTTAGGCAAATGGATGGACTTGGAGGGTATCATCCTGAGTGAGGTAACCCAATCACAAAAGAACTCACATGATATATACTCACTGATAAGTGGATATTAACCCAGAAACTTAGAATACCCAAGTTACAAGTTGCAAAACACATGAAACTCAAGAAGAATGAAGACCAAAGTGTGGTCACTTTGCCCCTTCTTAGAATTGGGAACAAAACACCCATGGAAGGAGTTACAGAGACAAAGTTTGGAGCTGAGACAAAAGGATGGACCATCTAGATCCTGCCGCACTCGGGGATCCATTCCATAATCATTTTATTTTTTATGTATGAAAAAAACCTTTCTTCCTAGGAGGCTCAAGGAACATAAGAAACTCATAGGGATTAGGAAGCTCAGCAAACTTACATGACTCATCAAGAACTCTTCCCCAGGTTTTACAAGCTGTAAACAACTGCTGGGGAGAAGAGTTTTTAATCATTCAATTGACTTCACGTTGTACAGGAACATCAATAATAAAGCTTTGATGAGTCATTACTGGTTGGGACTCAGCAGTGATGGAGCCGCCTTTAAGTCACTCATGTCCTTCTAAGTAATTGCTCACAGTTCTCCTGTATGTAACTATAACAAATTCATTGGCTCAACAAATACTATTGTATGTGTCTTGTTTACTTTCCCCACTACTATGATAAGACATCCCAACAAAGGTACTTTAAGAAGGAATCGATTTGTATTAGCTCACAATTTGAACTTGATGGTTAGCCATAATAGGGGCCACAGGAAGGGGAGTTGGAGGTAGGTGATGACATTGAGTCTACAGTTAAGGAACAGAGATCAATGAATATGTTCAGCCCACATTACCTTATATAGTCCAGAGTCCCAGCCTAGAGAGTGGTACCACCCATGGTGAGTGGCTGTTTCTTTCCATCTCATTTGATATAATCAGGTAAATTTCCACAGACATACTCACAGACCCATCTGCCAAGTGATTAATGATCTCTCCAAGTTGAAAATTGAGATTAGCACTCAGAGATGAAATAATTTATATACTCTTGTCATCAGTTTATCTGAGGTAAATAAAAATAAACATAAGTGGGGAAATATTGCAATAAAGTAATAGTTGTCATTAGCAAAAGCTATTATAGAAGGACTTGGTTCACTCAATAAAATGCTTACCATGAAGGAATGAGGGACTGAGTTAAGGCCCCAGAGTGCATGTAAACAAAGTCAATGGATGGTATCTGAATAACAACGTGTAAGGCTATGTGCAGTCCTCCACACACATGCATGACCACATATGAACTCAGTACATGGACATGTACACAGAGGAGGAGATACAAGTGCATTGTCATAGATGCAACAATGACACTTTAGGAGCATCTAAGAGTACAGAGATAGAAAATATGTACCAGAGTTTAACATCTTAATTCTCAGTCTAATCTGGAACCTACCTATGTTTAAGCTTTTCAAACACCCTCATCTTCTTTCTACTGACCAAGTATCTTTCATTGTACCTTTAGTATCATTCTTAGCACATATAAAACTGCATTTCTGTTTACTCTAGCTCATATTTCCTAGTGTTGTTGCTATTGTTTCCGACAACCTACACACTCATTCTAGATACATAATTTGATTTTTGCCTCAGCCTTCACCCTGTCATCTGTGGCTGGAGATCATCACTTCATCACCAACTTCAACTGTCCTTTTAAAAGTTATAGAACTGTGTGAAGCCTAAAACTAATCTCAAAGTATGCAAATTTGTACCTCAGGCAGACCAGACAGGTAAGGTATTTGTGGGGCACTGTTCCAAGCTGGATCTTGAGAGCCCCAAAGACCTCCACGAGGCAGCAGGACACTCTTGGGGTTCCACAAGCCTCCTCAGTATAGAAGGGCAAGCTCAAAGCCAGACAGTGGTGGTCAGGTGACCACATGAGTGCAATTCACTGAAATAGAATAAGAAACTTAGATGAACACAAGGTAAGGAAGAGTATAAGATAACAATATGCAAAATTCAAGAACTGAAAATATACAAAATATGTGCAAAAAGGGAAAAAATGTTCAAAGGAGAAGTGGGCTTGATTACATAAATCTTTGGTTGAATCAGTTTTAAATAACCCTTCATAATGTTAATTTTTAAAGCTATTGTAGTTTTATAAAATACTTATTTCAGTCATTGTGCCATATCCTTTCTTTTTCAAAGATCTTTAATTGTGCCTCTCTGGCCCTTTTATGATCCTTCCAAGTTGATGAACAAAAATACTTCTTTTCCCCTTGGCAGTTTCCCAGTGTGACAAGGTCTTTACTTAGCCAACATAATTCATTCTCCAGACACCTTATTAATGATGTACGATGTCCCTATGTGTTTCAGAATACCCAGACAGTCACATATTCCACTGTGAATTTTCTTGCAAAATATAAAGTTTAGGTTTCCAAACAGACAAACATTTCTTAGAGACAGTCTGCATATTCATGCCCCATGTGAATATAACTGTCATGCTTTTACATTCTCCACCTCGAGGCAATTTTAATTTTTAACTTTGGAGTACAATTTTATGCTAGGGACACTGTCATTTTAGGAATTAATTAGAGACAAAACAAAACAACAACAACAGAAACTTTACTTAGTACTGTGTCTGGTAAAGTCTCCATATATTATGTTAAAAGATTATTTCAGGCTTGCAGGAATTGCTCATGTAGTTAAGAAAAAAAGTACTGCAAAATTTTAGTGTGTCTAGAAAAGCAACAACAACAACAATGAAATCCAGCAACAGCAACAACAAAAGGCCAACCCCAAGCCAAATGTTACAAAGGAAACAAAGTCTCAAATCAAAAACCAAACAGTTTTTAAATCAGCCATTGTTAACTGGTGGATCCCAAATCCTTGAGGTGAGAAGGTCAAACAATCCTTCTTTAAGATCATCAGAAAACATAGGAATTCACATTATGATTCATAACAGTAGCAAAGTTACGGTTATAAAGTAACAGTGACAGTAATTTCATGGTTGGTATCACCACAATATGAGAAACTGTATTGAAAGTTCACAGCATTCAGAAGATTAAGATCCACTGGTTTAAAAGGTTAAGGCTACTAGACTGTATCCACAGTGAAGGCGATATACAGTCTTTTCCCATGAATGTACCTTCTTATTTTACTTTGATCTCTTTTAAAAATTTTTTTTCGCCTTAATATAGGCTGTCACATAATCCCTTCTTTATGTAGAAGAGAGGCACACACATGAGAGAGAGAGACAGAGACAGACAGACAGACAGACACACACACACACACACACACAGAGAGAGATAGAGAGAGAGAGAGAGAGAGAGAGAGAGAGAGAGAGAGAGAGAGAGAGAGAGAATATCACTTATTTAAGTGTCAGACATTAATCATAACATATGGATCCACTCACAGGTCTTCATCTTAATTAGCTTGCTCAAATATCATCTCCAACTAAATAACACTATCATACTAGGAGTTGAGATTTCAACACATGCAATTGGAGGTGGATGTATAATGTAGACTGTGGCAATGAGAAATGGAGTAACCTATTCTAAATTAATCAATAAATTTCTCTGTCTCTCTCTCTGTCTCTGTCTCTTTCTGTCTCTCTCTCTCTCTCTCTCTCTCTCTCTCTCTCTCTCTCTCTCTGTCTTTCTTACAAAAACACACACACTTTGAGATTTGCTGTGTATCCCAGGCTGGTTTTAAACACAAGAAAAATCTTCTGCCTTTTCCCTTATCCAGTGCTGAAATTAAAGACGTCTACCAGTACACTATACTTTAAGTTTGTTACGAAGCAAACCAAAGCACAAGAGAGTCATCGTAAGATTTAAGCAATTATTTTCTTTTGCTTTTTGTTTTGTCTCATGAGGACTACTCCATATGAAATATGTATTGCTTCTGTAATAGGAAAAGAATCATAAAATACAAATGTCTTTGAGGAAAAGTGGTATCTGTAGTTTATTCTTATAAGCTTTCATTTGACCTGCATTCCGGTCTTGTTTTTTCCTTGATCTAACCATTATTCTTTTTAACTTTTACTGTGTTTTTTATATTCCAGCCAAACTGCACATGTCACATTCTTAACTTACATAGTTTATGTCTGCCTGAAACATGCAACTTAGCCCAAAAATTCGCAAAGGTAAATTCTCCACTTTCTATCAACCTTTTCAAAATTTATCTCTAAAATTAATATCTCCCTTATCAGAACATGATAACACAGATCTGTAATCCCAGTAGTTTGTGGAAAGAGATGAAAGGATTTTCAGATGTTTGAATCTAGCTTATTGTACATAGCAAGTGTCAGACCATTCTGACAAACAGGCAGACAGACAAGACAGGCAGACAGACAAGTAGATAGGAAGATAGATAGATGATAGATAGATAGATAGATAGATGTGTAGATAGATAATATATTAAATGATAAATAGATAATAGACAGTAGGTAGATGATTGATATATGATATGATGGATTTTGAAAAGATGTTCTCAAATTCTGTAGGCTAAATTCGCTCTGCTCAATTTTTAATTTGCTGTACAGAAACCTTGAATTTCACACAACTCCATTTGTCAACTCTGGGGATTATTCCTAGTTACTAGAAGCAGTTTTTTGGAAAGTACCTGTCAATTGCTGAATCTTGATATTTCCCTATTGGTATTTCCTAAAAGTTTTAGAATTTGGAGTGTTACATTAAACTATTATTTTTATTTTGAACTTGTAAAGGGAAGAAAATATGGGTCTAGTTTCATTAGTTTATATGTGGACATCTAGTTTCAAGATTTGTTGGTTGATATTGGATTGAGCGTGAGGTCCCCAGTGAAGGAGTTGGAGAAAGGACTGAAGGAGCTGAAGGGGTTTGCAACCCCATAGGAAGAACAACAATATCAACCAACTGGACCCCCCAGAGCTCCCAGGTACTCAGCCACCAACCAAGGAGTACACATGGAGGGACCGATGGCTCTAGTCACATATATAACAGAGGATGGCCTTGTCAGGCATCAATGGGAGGAGAGGTCCTTGGTCCTATGAAGGCTAGATAGATGCCCCAGTGTAGGGGAATTTGAGGGCAGGGAGGTAGGGGTAGTGGGTGAGTGGGTGGAAGAACACCCTCATAGAAGCAGGGGTAGGGGAGTGGGATAGCGAGTATCCGGTGGGGGTAGGGGGGAACTGGGAAGGGAGAGAACATTTGAAATATAAAGTATCCAATAAAAAAATTCCTTGGTTGAGGAAACTGTATTTTCTTCAGCATATGTCTTGTAGATTCATCTTGTGCGCACCCAACTGGCCAGGAAGAACGACGCTACAACAGGATCCTTCTGCACACGTTTATTCAGTCCTGTTTCTTCTTGTTTATATCTCCCTTGTTTATATCTCCCTTGTTTATATCTCCCTTATCTATATCTCCCTTGTTTATATCTCCCTTGTTCATATCTCCCTTGTTTATATCTCCCTTGTTTATATCTCCCTTATCTATATCTCCCTTGTTTATATCTCCCTTGTTTATATCTCCCTTGTTTATATCACCCTTGTTTATATCTTCCTTGTTTATATCTCCCTCGAACCCTGGGCCTCTCACTCTTTTATACTCTCAGTTCCCATCCACGCACAGCAAGCCACGCCACCTCACCAGGCACGCAGCTTCAGCTAATCAGGGCAGCAGGGGCATATCTCCATCAAAATGGATTCACAGGTATCCTAGTACACCTGCGCAGCTCTCAAGATGTTTGTGGCTTATATGAGGAAGTCAGGTGCAAGTCATACGACTTAGCTGCAGTCCCTGGTTTCTTTGGGACTGCCGCCACACCCGCTCCCCACAGATTCATGGTGGTTAATTTTGACTGTCAACTTGCTAGAATTTAGAATCACCATGAAAACAAATGTTTTGGCATATCAGTGAAAGATTATCTAGAGGTTAACTGATCAGAAACCCAAATGGGATGATACCTTTCCATGAGCTGCAGTTGCAAAGGGAATTAAAATGAGGTAATGCATTAAGCACAGACACTCGGCTTCCAAACCAGCTACCTCAAGTTCCTGCAGCAGTGCCTTCTTCACCATAATGAACTGTATTAAACTGTGAGTCTAACTAAATCTTTTCTTCCTCAGGTTGCTTTTGTCAATTATGTTGTCACAGCAACAAGATAGTAACTGACACAAAACTTTGCTATCAGCAAGTGGGGCTCTTGGTGTGACAATTTGACCGTGTGATTTTTGAGACCTTTGGAAGTGAATTTTAGAAAGAAGGGGGAATGGAGTTTGAAACTTTGGTCAAGAATATATGTCAAATGGTGTAAGCAGAGCTCTCTGTGTCATTCCAGTGAGAGCACAGAAAACAGAAATGCTGAGCAAAATGCCCACAGAAAGGAACAATGATGCTATTGTAAACTAAGACTCATGTCATTCTAGTTGTATTTTGGCAAATAATCTGGCTGAATGTGCCCATGTCCTGAGACCTTGAATAAGGCTGAACTATAAGAAATGGACTAATGTATATGACAAAAAAATGTCAAGGTATGATGACATTCTGGCTGAGATATGGTTGCCCATAACTTATACCCAGTTCTTCATTAAAGAAAGAAAAAAAAAAACACTCAGAGGGGCAGACGTTTATTTCAAACATGTAACTTATCAAGAAAAGAAGCACAGGAGAGACTCAAGTTGCAGGCAAGGCACAAGATGAGGAGAGGCAGTAATGAACCTGCTCTACATTGAGACAGGATTCCCTATCGTTTATATTGATGCTGAACTTTTACTGATGAAAAGTCAATGTTGCTTTCTCTCTAGTTGCTTCCCTTTGTTGAATACCATAGGCCTCTACAGGCATACTTAGCCTTGCAGTCTGTAGGCATATTCTTCCACCTCCACTAGACTCCTTTTGGCAGGATGATGTTCTAGCCAGTGTCTCTGCAGTGTATTGAGAGTGGGGTAAACAACCACAGCACTAAGATATGTGTAGCTGGATCTGTCTTTGTACTTTCAAGATCCACTAAGCAGTCACCACTGTGCTGAAGGGATGTCTTTGTGGGTGGCTAGCCCATTAGTTCCTTGGAACTCTTTAGTGTTAAAAACATGAATCTTATAACAGACCGATGGTATTAGAGGATGATTTGATTTATCCACTGCTGTCAAGCTCAGGGCTATCAGTTGGGCTACCAAAGCCACTCTCCGTTGGCAGGATCTGCACCTAGACACCAACAGCTAACTTTCCAATGCATTACCTGTCCCTCCCACACTCCACCATTATCTTCTATTGCTCTCATAGTACACTGATTGTACCATGATGAACCAGGTCCCCTGACAAAATTATTCCCTGTTCTCCAGGTCCCAGAATAGATCCATTTTAAATTCTAGGCACCCTCTCAAGATAACATTTAGTTTCAACCTTCTGACCCTAGGAAACTGACAGGGTTCAATTCCTCTCTATTTCTGAGCCTCCTCTCTAAAGGAATTACTTTCTCAACAAGACTTGTAACTGTATTTGAGTCTTACAAGAGCCATGCATCTGCCCTGTGGTTAGAACTGGCCATGTCTTTTCAGGAAGGTCAGCTTTTAGATAAGACTCCTGTTTCCTCCCTGGGACAATGATCTGAGCCTCTGGACTTGAATTGCTGTTGACTGTGTCAGTTTCTTTGTCTGCCCTTGTGTTTCTTTTTACTTTTCAGCTGCCCTACCACCCACTGGATGAATGTCTAAAGTTCTTTCTCTCTTCGGTGTATAGTCCACTGTGTTTTATCCTGGCTGTTCTCCTCCACATCACGTAGAAGCAGTGTCTAGGCTGTCATCTTATCTGGAGATCTCAGAAATCCAGTATTAATTAAACAAATACCTGGAGGTTTGTTACTTGGCAACAGATCATTAGCTTAGATTGCTATGTGTGCATATCAAATACAATTATAGTTGTTATTTATAACCTTTAAGAATTTACATACAAAACATAGGCACAGAAGTAGGAGTGGTGTTGCACTCATTGAGAAGGGTGCTGGAGGGCCAGGTAGGGGACGATGGGACAAGAAAGGAGGAGAAAAAAAAGTGACTAAAATCATTATATAAACTTGCAAAACTGTCAAACAACCTTAGATAACTGGAAAAATATAAAAATTAAAACAAACTGATTCTCAAAATAAAAGTGTATAAAATAATTCCATATGGATTGTCTCATTTGATATTGTCAACACTATGAAGTGGAATGGAAGGACTATTTTCACAGTAGCTATGAAACAAAACTTTGAGAGTGAAAACATCTATACAGATTGACAACTTAATACAAACTAAAGCCAATACAACTGTTTCCTACTTTATAGCATGTCTTAAAAACAAATCTATAAGCCAGGTGTGGTGGCGCACACCTTTAAACCCAGCACTCGGGAGGCAGAGGCAGGCGGATTTCTGAATTTGAGGCCAGCCTGGTCTACAAAGTGAGTTCCAGGACAGCCAGGGCTATACAGAGAAACCCTGTCTCAAAACACCAAAAAAAAAGAAAAACAAAACAAAACAAAACAAAACAAAAAAACCCAAATCTATAATCTATACATCTTAATAATAATAATCAAGCAGGTACCTTCCCATCTACCACCATCTTCCCTTTATCAATACATGAGGTTTTGCTCTGCTCTATGATACCACTGATTAAGCCTTCAAGGGAACAGATTGCCTTTGATAGCAAAAACAAGTTTAAAAATCCTCCCAAACAAAAAACAAATTCACAAACCACAGCAACAACAAAAACAACACCCAACAGAGCAATCACACAGACTACAACCTGGAAATTTCTAACATGTTTAGGCCAAACCTTCTTTCCCTCAGTGATTTACTATCACATCTGTGAAATGTGGTTCAGTGTTTATCTAAGACTTCAACTGTGAGCGCATCTTGTTTCCCTACCACTTCTCTATTTTCAGCTGAACCTCAAGCTGAGGAAAGGGATCAGCTGATAAAGGGTTTGCTGCTGTGTAAGCATGAGTACCTGACTTCAGATCCCTCAACCCCACCAAAAAAAAAAAAAAAGCCAATCGCCACGCCAATCGTGCAAAGCACCTCTGAACCCTGGTGCTGGAAGTAGTGCAGCACAGCGAAGACCCCAGGACCCCCTGATCTCACAGGCCAGCCAGACTACCCAGGAAGCTCCAGATTCCATTAAAAAACCTTCTCTAATAAGGTGGAGAGTGATAGAGGGAAACTCCTAGGTGTTGACCTCTGCCCCTCAAAGACATGCAGACAAATATGCACACATACACACGTCACGCAGACAATACAAATAAGCTTTGAAAAAAAATCCAGCCAAATTGCCTTAATTTTACACAAAAAAACAATAATTTTAATATTTTTTTCACTGAAGATACCATTTAATCTAAACTTAGAGTATGATTTTCTATTATAATTTTGAAATGTTCACTAAAGTGTCTAGACATCTCAGACAGTACCCATTTCTCACAGATTTGCTATTAAGTTTGTTTTTCTACCCTGTTACGGATGTGTGCATATGACTATTCTTGTCCGCCTTTCCCAGTCTTCTCTACCATCCCCTCTCTCCTTTTCAATCCTGTCTCCTCCCCACCAATCTATTTTTCAGGTTCATTACTTTCAGGTTTGTTTTGTGACCAATTTGGTAGGGACATCTGTGTGAGCATTGGATTGGTACTACCCACTCTAGCCTGGCGAGGTCATTAGTTGATTTACAACAGAAGGTAATGACTCCCTGTTTCCCTGAATCTATCAGTAGTATCTAGTTAAGCAATGAAGAGCAGGGCCCCCTAGGATTCCCTCTCTATCCATCTCAGATACTTTTTATAAGAATGTCTTCCAAAGTTGCTGCTTGGGAAGGATACGATACTAATTACAATCCTCACAGAGTTCTCATTTCTATATTTAAAAAAAAAAAAGAAGAAGAAGAACCTTCCTAGTATTTACTATTTAAAAAAAAAAAACTTAAATCGCCTCAATTAAATGTATGCACATAAAATTAATTGGTTTTCCCCTCAGGCTACAGTCTGAATGTATCTCTCCAATTCCTATGTTTGAAACTTGATCCCCAGTGCAGCAGGATTGGGTGATGGGACCTTTAGGGGGCATGACTCTGTCACAATGATTCAGGTTAGCTCAGAAGAAAAGACTCTTAAAACACTGGGCAAGCTTGCCATTATTCCACTGATGCTCTCTGACATGGTGTGATAGTAGGAAAAGTGTTTTCAAGAGATACGAAGAGAGCACATGTATCATGCTCTGGCATGTTCCTGCCTCAAGATTTCTCTCTACGGCCAAGCTGGCCTCAAACTCAGAATATAGTCCTAGCTGTTTTCAAACTGGAGCTCCTCATGCCTTGGCTCTGTAGTACTGGGATTACAGGCTTGCCCCATACCTGGGTCAGAAACTTTATTTTTATAAGTTGTCCAGTCTATAATATTCACCTATAACAATTGAAAACAGACATCACAGGAGAATAAAGTACATGAAATATGTATTAGCAGTACATCAAATGTTATGGTTGGTTTAATTTTACATGGCTTTTGGTTTCTATGATTTATGACTCTCTTCTAGAGAAGTGCTAACCTTCTATACTAGTGCCAGTTTCTACATGTTCATCCTAACGGCTGCCAAGTACCTTGCTTCAGGAGCTCTGACATGGTTTTATACCATTGTGTTAATTAATTAATGCTTACTCCTTCAGTATCCATGCCATGCCAGGTACTGGCTTATGACTGAGAATAAAAGCCTTTTAGATGATGAAAGCCATGACATTAGGAGTTTTTCATGCTTCGTACTGCATCCTGTGAGTCCTGTCACCTACGTTGTGTATGTAGTCAAACTCTCAGATTCAGCATTTTAGGAAGTATTTTGCAAGAATAGTATGATGATCTTTTAGGTGAGAAGTGAAATCGCACATGGCCACCATCAGTGTCTTCTGGATGTTTTGTCACAGCTAAGGTACCTCAAATACACCAAATCAATATCTTGCAAGAGAAGTAAACAGAAGCATTGGAAATCAAAGCCTTCTCATGTGAAATTCTCTGTCTGGAAATCAAGCCACAGACATGTCAGCCTGGTAACAAGATGTCAACATGACACGGAGTTGAAGATACTGAATCTGAAACAGCTTCTTAGTCTCCAGCTCAAAAGACTCATTAAGGGGCAGGACTGCACTGGCCGTTCTTTCAGAGAATGCAAGTTTAATTCCCAGTAGTTAACCAATGTCTGCAACTCCAGTTCCAGGGGAGCTGCAACTGTACACAGACATAGGCAAAACTAATACACATAAAATAAAATAACTTAAGAAGAAAATTTCAACCTTACTAAAGTCTTTTTTTCATTCACGTCATTCATCTGAAAGCTGCCCCTGAACACTTAAGGCCAGCTGTCCCTGGTGCAGCCCTGCTTGGTCTTGGGAAAAGTCCTTGGCAAAGCCATTGTGCTTGGGACATTCTGGGTTTCAAATTCCTGACACTTAGTTAGAAAAATTCTCTGAGAGAAGATGAACAGAGGGTTTCTCTAAGAATTACTGTTCTTAATTTGAACTGTGCTAGCACAGGCTCAACAAACGCTACTGTCAATTATGGCTGTACTGTGCGCTGCACTGTGCAAAGCAAAGGATTTCAGCAGATTCCAAAGCACATTGACAGAATCACTCCCAGCCATCAAGCTCCCTTTTAAAAATGGTGACCCACATTGATTTTTTAAAAGCTGTTGAAAGAGGAGAATATTCTCAGTCTTCAAAGATATTAGAGATGAGAATTTAAGGTTAGGCTGTAAACACGCGATATAATTACAAGGTACTATAACTGAAGCATTGCTGTTCCAGAGTAATTATCTTAATGAGAAAAAAGAAATCACAGGAAAGAAAGAAATGTCATTAAATGTCTATATAGTCTCACAAATCTCTGGAAGGTAAAAATTAAAACTCTATAAGTATAGTAAAAATTAAACTCTATAAGTATAAATAAGATTTCCTGAAATAATTTCATCACAAAACCTTAATTTATGAATCATATGTACATCTTATTTAAAATGTAGGATTGAATTGTCATAGGTATGTCTGTGGAAGCTACAAAATGTTCCAAAATGAACTCCAATGATCATAGCCTATTATACTCATATATACATATATATATATACACACATACATACGTACATATATATATACTATATATTATATATAATGTATACATGTGATACTTAATTAGATACAAATATATGTGTGTCTGTATATATAGATATATACGTATACACATACATATATATACATAACACGTATACACATATATACATACATACAAAAAGGCATATGTACATATATACATATGTGTATATGTATATATACATGTATGTGCGTGTGTTAGTGTATCGATGTATGGGTGATGGAACCTTTAGGAGATAACTCTGCCATTGAGTTCTGACCTCATGAATTAACCTGTTATTTTATAATAAAAGACTGAGCATATATACACATGTATAAATATATTATTGGTGTGTGTGTGTGTGTGTGTGTGTGTGTATAAATGTTGTTTGCTTTTAAACTATTTTGGACTAATGGAATTTAAGACTTATGTCTAAACAAGTAAATAGTATAACTGCTCTTCACCATTCTAAATTTGTTTTGGCTAAGACTCTCCTAGATCATTTGCATAATGAAGAAATGAGAACAGAAAAGTATTGAAGGAAAAAGTTGGGTAATGAAACACTGGATCCAATTGAACTGTGCGATCTTAGTCCTAGTCACTGTGGAATCAGAGCATCCTGATGAGCACTCTCACTTTCTCATACTTTATGGTTAAGAATGGAACTTTTCAGAGTGGCTTAAGATGAAAAACTCAGCAGATGCTAGCGAGGATGTGGAGAAAGAGGAACACTCCTCCATTGCTGGTGGGATTGCAAGCTGGCACAAACACTCTGAAAATCAGTCTGGCAATTCTTCAGAAAATTGGACATAGTATTACCTGAGGACCCAGCTATACCACTCCTGGGCATATACCCAAAAGATTCTCTAACATATAATAAGGACACATGCTCCACTATGTTCATAGCAGCCTTATTTATAATAGCCAGAAGCTGGAAAGAAGCCAGATGTCCTTCAGCAGAGGAATGGATATGGAAAGTGGGGTACATTTACACAATGTAGTACTACTTAGCTATTAAATACAATGATTTCATGAAATTCTTGGACAAATGGATGGAACTAGAAAGTATCATCCTGAGTAAAAAGAACACACATAGTGTGTACTCACCGGTAAGTGGATATTACCCCGAAATCTTGGACTACCCAAAATACAATTCACAGACCACATCAAGAAGAGGGAAGACCAAAGTGTAGATGCTTCAGTCCTTCTTAGAAGAAGAAGGAAAGTACTCACAGGGGGAAATGCAGAGACAAAGCGTGGAACAGAGACTAAAGCAAAGGCTACCCAGAGACTGCCACACCTGGGAATCCATCTTATATACAAACATCAAACCCAGACACTATTGCAGATGCCAAGAAGTGCGTGCTTACAGGAGCCTGATATAGCTGTCTCCTGAGAGGCTCTGCCAGAGCCTGACAAATACAGAGGTGGATGCTCACAGCCAACGTTTGGACTGAGCACAGTGTCTCCAATGGAGGAGTTAGAGAAAGGACTGAAGGAGCTGAAGGGGTTTGACACCCCATAGGAAGAACAACAATGTCAATCAACCAGATACCCCAGAGCTCCCAGGGACTAAACCACCAACCAAAGAGTATATATGGAGGGACCTATGGCTGTAGCCACATATGTAGCAGAGGATGGCTTTGTCAGGCATCATTGGGAAGAGAGGCCCTGGGTCCCATGAAGGCTCAATGCCTCAGTGTAGGGGAATGCCAGGGCAGGGCAGAGGAGTGGGTGGGTGGGGGAGCACCCTCATAGAAGCAGGGACGGGGACAGGGATTTCTGGAAGGGAAACCAAGAAAGGGAATAATCTTTGAAATTTAAATAAATAAAATATCCAAAAAAAAAAAAAAAAACCACCACAAGACAAGATGTAAGAAAAGAATGTTATTTTAGGTAGAGAGGTCAGCCCAAGCAGTTAACTAGAGGAGAATATATGAATAATAAAGTGAATGGTAAATTCGGTCTACATGAAGTTTGAAGAAAGACTATGAGTTGCCTATCACCATAGGCATTGGGTGCCATGGTATATTTTGTTTTATTCATATGTGTTCAGTGTTATAAAAGTTTCCTATCATGATTATATTATGTAATTATATATTGCACTCTGTGCATAAATTTGTATGTTTATTCCATTTTTGATGGGTTGGAGGAAGCTGATTAGGAGGTGGACATAGGCAGAGCCACTCAACCCATTGTCATTCTGTTGCTTTCAATCTCAATAGCAACTCACTATCTGTCTGTGAATATTAAAGGAATTTTTAAATATAAAAAAAAAGGAATGGAACTCTTGAGAAACACATGAACCTAACCAAAACATAATTTTTATGTTCTGAAATGCAATAAATGCAATGTGCATCAAACACTTCTTTTCTGGCCTCTAAATCACTACTTTGGCACTAAGTTATTTGGTGTTTAAGGACCACCGAGTTAATGAATATATAACAACATTGCTCTGAAAATGTTTGAGCAGAGCAGAATGTGAAAGACTGGATCAGGACCTAAGACTCAAGAAATCCTCCCTACTCCAGACTCATGACTCATCTCAGAACCCTTGCCCATCACCTAGGATGAAGGCAGAATACTTGCAGAATTATAAGATAATGGAGAAGCTGAGAGATGCCATACATGGGGACACAACATTCTTTGGAGAGTCACAGGGAATATGCAGTGGAGACTCAAACAGGAGATGCCAAAAAGCAATCCTAAATGGTGACAAATTATATTTTAGAGTTACATGCCAAAGAAGCATGAGATTAGAGGGGAGCTTTAAGAAAATTTCAGAATGTATCTACGACTTAGATTGCAATTTCATTGGAACATGGGTAGTTAGCAGACAAAGCTCCCTGATGTATAAAAAGAATGGGGGTATATGCAGATTCCTACCCAGAGGCACTGGGTTAGCACAAAATGGATGCTATATGCACACAGTGAATTTAGCAAACTTCTGAGAACAGAACACCTAGACAGTGGTTAGAGAAGGCAGAGCAGAGTATTCAAAGAGTTAAAACCCCGAAGAGCCATTAACTCTGGATCAAAGCTAGTTTTGTTGGACCCTGAACAGATTATTGAATGGCAGCTTTTCAATAGCAAAGCATGATAAATTGATTAAGCATATAAATAAAACAAACAACTATGATTTAGTATGTGAGGACAGGAAATGCTTCTTCCACACATCTGGTAACATCTTCAAGAAAGAGAATCCATCTGTTATATTTTTGGGTATTCAGCTCCTTGGCACAGTCCCTGGAATATAGTTGGCATTTAATAAATAATTATTCAATGGAAAAAAATAAAGTTACAGTAATTCTGTTGGTCAAGTTATGAGATTCATTAGTTTGGTCCCTTGAGAGTCTTACAGCTCACAAGGCTTTTGCTTTGGGCTCTGGGCTGGTTTGATTTGTTGTTGTCACAGCTGCTGGACAAATCCCAGCAGAATAAACAATGACTTCTCCTTGCACTCCAGCCTGGGATTGTGCATACTGAACTGGAAAAAATCTCTCTAGTGTTATTCAGATTTGTGATTGTCTCTAAGGTAGTTGCTCGGTTTTGCAAGTCAAAAACCCAAAGGTTTCCCCAGGGTGCTTGAAGTAAAGAAAAAAAAAAAACTAGGCTTCAGCACTAATGTGTTTGCTAAAGCCCAGATCCTCTTCCACCCCACCCATTTACAGGTAAACCTGTACCTGGCACCTAGAAAGTATGGAATATGTGTGGAGTGGATGGCGAGAGCAATTGTTTTAACTATGCTTAAAATTGCTAAGGATATCAATAACTGTGAACATTAGCTGATATTTTATTTCTTACCCAGATATTGCTGTTGTAGATTTGCATGTTTTGCCACTTTTTTTCCCCCACACTTAGATGAGGAGCAAACTGAGGAAAAAAGAAAGAAGAAAGGCTACACTATTCTTATTCTATTAGCCATCCTGTCACCCACTCTCTGTTTCTATCTACCTACTCAAGAGGGACTCTCAGTTGTCTTTGCCTGTCCTGGTGTCCTCTAATGCATGACTATAGTTCCTTAGCGCTTGTCCTCTGGCTTCCTGTTGAGTATCATGGGAAGTCTGAGGTAGATGCCAGTGTGAATCTTTTTCTGTTCATTCTTGGGCTTGGCAGCAAAGGTATAGCAACACCTTCTACCAAGGCTCTAACATTATTAGTTCTCATGCCCACCACTCTAGCTCCAGTAGAATCTTCTATCCCCTCAAGTTTTCAGCTGGAGGGATGAAACAGCTTTCTGTTAACCTTAAACTCAGAGACTCAATTTTAGATTCTGGTCCTCTTAAGTAGATCATAATTCTGTGCTGTTTTTCCTAATCTTCTTAATTCTTTTCTAACACCCCAGCTTAATAAGCCTTTTATTTCCTTATAGGATCTCCCCTGGTGGAAGGGAACAATAAGAAAAATTCACTTTCAAAAACAATGTCCAAAACCGGGCATGATGGCACATGCCTTTAATCCCAGCACTCAGGAAGCAGAGGCAGGTGGATTTCTGGTCTACAAAGTGAGTTCCAGGACAGCCTGGGCTATACAGGGAAACCCTGTCTCAAAACAACAACAAAAAGAAAGAAAAGAAAAAGAAAGAGAAAAAAAAAAAAAACAACAATGCCCAAAAAAAGAAAGAAATGCAATTTCTTTCTCAGATTAAGCAGTATGGAACTTGGGAGTAGATAGTTATATGTTGTAGGAGTTTGTCCTGTGAATTTTGTGACACTCAGAAACATCCCCTCATATCTATACCCAAAGGACTATAGTACCTACATGCTTAAGTATCTCATTGCTGCAATAAAATACCTGAAAGAATAACCTAAAGAAGGAAGGGTTCACATAAGTTCACAGGTCCAAGTTATGTTTCACCACAGCAGGGTAGGTAATGGCAGGATCTTGAAGAAGCTGGTCACCACAATGAGCCCACAGATAGAAAGCAGAATGGGGGCTGGTGAGATGGCTCAGTGGGTAAGAGCACCCGACTGCTCTTCCAAAGGTCTGGAGTTCAGATCCCAGCGACCACATGGTGGCTCACAACCATCCATAACGGGATCTGACTCCCTCTTCTGGAGTGTCTGAAGACAGCTACAGTGTACTTATGTATAATAATAAATAAATCTTTAAAAAAAAAAAAAAAAAAGAAAGCAGAATGGGCTTTCCATCTTCTGAGATCTTCTTTGATTTCTTTCTTCAGAGACTTGACGTTCTTCTTATACAGATTCTCACTTGCTTGGCTAGAGTCACAACAAGGTATTCTATATTACTTGTGACTATTGCGAAGGGTGTTGTTTCCATAATTTCTTTCTCAAACTGTTTATCCTTTGAGTAGAGGAAAGCTACTGGTTTGCGTTAAATTTATATCCAGCCACTTTGCTGAAGTTGTTTATCAGGTTTAGGAATTCTCTGATGGAATTTTTTCAGTCACTGAAGTATACTACCATATCTGCAAATAGTGATATTTTGACTTCCTCTTTTCCAGTTTTTATCCCTTTGACCTTTTGTTGTCTAACTGCTCTGGCTAGGCTCCGAGCACTATATTGGATAGGTAGGGAAAGAGTAGGCAGCCTTGTCTAGTCCCTGATTTTAGTAGGATTACTTCAAGTTTCACTCCATTAGTTTGATGTTGGCTAATGATTTTCTGTATATTGCTTTACTATGTTAAGGTATGGGCTTTGAATTCCTAATCTTTCCAAGACTTTTATCATGAAGGGATGTCAGATTTTGTCAAATGTTTTCTAAGCATCTAATAAAGTGATCATTTTTTTCCTTTGAGTTTGTTTATGTAGTGAATTACATTAATGGATTTCTGTTGTGTTGAACCATCCCTGAATAACTGGGATGAAGCCTACTTGATCATGATGAACGATTGTTTTGATGTGTTCTTGGATTCAGTTTGCAAGAATTTTATTGAGTATTTTTGCATCGATATTCATAAGGGAAATTGGTCTGAAGTTCTCTTTCTTTGTTAGGTCTTTGTCTGGTTTAGGTATCAGAGTAATTGTGGCTTTGTAGAATGAATTGAGTACCCTCTGTTTCTATTTTGTGGAATGGTTTGAGGAGTATTGGTATTAGGTCTTCATTAAACACATCTGGTCCTGAGCTTTTTTTGTTGGGAGAGTATTAATGACTATTTCTATTTCTTTAGGGGTCATGGGACTGTTTAGATGATTTATCTGATCTTGAGTTGACTTTGGTACCTGGTATTTTTCTAGAAAATAGTCCTTTTCATCAAGATTATTCAATTTTGATGAGTATAGGCTTTTGTAGTAGGATCTGATGACCTTTTTTTTTTTTTTTATTTCCTCAGATTCTGTTGTTATGTCCCCCTTTTCATTTCTGATTTTGTTAATTAGGATACTGTCCCTGTGCCCTCTAGTTAGTCTGGCTAAGGGTTTCTCAAAGAATCAGCTCCTGGTTCTATTGACTCTTTGTATAGTTCTTTTTGTTTCTACTTGGTTGATTTCAGCCCTAAGTTTTATTATTTCCTGCTGTTTACTCTTCTAGGGGGTATTTGCTTCTTTTTGATCTAGAGCTTTCAGATGTCCTGTCAAGTTGCTAGTATGTGCTCTCTCCAGTTTCTTTTTGGAACAACTCAGAGCTATGAGTTTTCCTCTTAGTACTGCTTTCATTGTGTCCAATATGTTTGGGTATGTTGTGCCTTCATTTTCTTAAATTACAAAAAGTCTTTAATTCTTTATTTCTTCCTTGACCAAGTTATCATTAAGTAGAGCACTGTTCAGTTTCCATGTGTATGTGAACTTTTTGTTGATTTTGTTGTTATTGAAGACCAGCCTTTTTCTGTGGTGATATGATAGGATGCATGGGATTATTTCAGTCTTCTTGTATCTGTTAAGGCCTATTTTCTGAACAATTATTTGGTTAATTTTGGTACCACGAGTTGCTGAAAAGAAGGTATATTCTTTTGTTTTAGGATGAAATGTTCTATAGATATTTGTTAAGTCCATTTGGTTCACAAGTTCTATTAGTTTCATGGTGTCTCTGTTTATTTTCTGTTTCCATGGCAGGATAAGTATAGTAAAAATGAACATCTTGCTGAAAGCAATCTACAGATTCAATGCAATTCCCATCAAAATCCCAACTCAAATTTTCATAGAGTTAGAAAGACCAATTTGCAAATTCATCTGGAATAACACAAAATTCCAGGAGAGTGAAAACTATTCTCAACAATAAAAGAACTTCTAGGAAAATCACCATCCCTGATCTCAAGCTGTATTATAAAGCAAGAGTGATAAAAACTACACCGTATTTGTACAGAGACAGGGAGATAGATCAATGGAATTGAAGACCCAAAAATGAATCCATATACCTATGGTCACTTAATCTTTGACAAAGAAGCTAAAACCATCCAGTGGAAAACAGACAGTATTTTCAAGAAATGGTTTTGGTTCAACTAGCAGTCAGCATATAGAAGAGTGTAAACTGATCCATTCTTATTTTCTTGTACAAAGCTCAAGTCCAAATGGATCTAGGACCTCCACATAAAATCAGATATACTGAAACTAATAGAAGAGAACGTGGAGAAGAGCCTTGAACACATGGACACAGGAGAAATTTTCCTGAACAGAACACCAATAGCTTATACAGGAAGATCAAAAATCAACAAATGGGACCTCATGAAATTGCAAAGCATCTGTAAGACAAAGGACACTGTCAATAGGACAAAACACAGCCAACAGATTGGGAAACGATCTTTACCAACCCTACATCTGGTAGAGGGCTAATATCCAATATATACAAAGAACTCAAGAAGTTAGATTCCAGAGAACCAAATAACCCTATTAAAAATGGGGTAAGGAGCTAAACAAAGATTCTCAACTGAGGAATACTGAATGGCTGAGAAGCGCCTAAAGAAATGTTGAACATTCTTAGTTATCAGGGATAACTAAGTGGTTATCTATTGCTCGTGCTTTTGTCCCTGCCGGCAAGAACACACTCAGGACAACCGGAATCTAACCGGCAAAGCTTTTATTGCTTACTTATCAGGAGGGAAGACCCCGAACTGGGAAATTGGCGCTGCTTATATAGCCCGCAGCGTGACGTTTCAGCACCTGACGTGGCATGACAGCTCCTGATTCGTTGCTCGCCCATCACCCCATTACTACGCCGCCAGATGGGCAGTGACTAGGCGTGAGTTCACTCTTGCACTTGCACATAAGGCTTGTTTACTAGTTAGACGCAGTGGAAGCCAGCGCCATCTTATAATGGCGATTGCTCACGGCACGCACACGATTGCTTGCGGCTCGACTCTCCACAGTTATCTCCATTGTTTACCTCCTTGAAAACAAAAAGTGAAAGAGATCAGAAATCATTTCTAATTTTTCTGCATAAGACATTTTCCTATTCTTACTCATTTATTCATTAAGCAATTGTGTGAGGATAAATTTATAAGTAGTTATTTTACATTTAGAGTTATCATTAAAAACATCTTTATTCATTTTATTACTCAGAATTTTTCTCTTTGGTCAATGGGAATGCTTTCGGCTCTCATTTTCATGTTATGTTTGGTTTTCTGTGTTCAGTACTTCTTGATGTTTTTGTCACAAAATGTTTAAGAGTAATATTTTACAGTTCTTGCCATAGTTATTTCTCACAGGAAAGTCAGTGAAGAGCAGTGTTAGAAACTTGTAATGTTAGCTCTCTGCTACTGGGGACCATTGCTTCTAGGTTCTCCTGCTGACAGAACAAGGGAAGCTATGCATACAATAGCCTATCTATAATACACATATCCATAACATTTCTATCTGTAGCTATTTTCTATTCTGCCAAGCATGAGTTCAGATTGATATCTTAAAAGCTGATCCATCCCCACATAGATCATTACCTTCTCCATCTTTGTCTCTCTATAACCTCCTATTCCAACAGTGAACAATTTGACTCCAAACAACTAGTGGTATTTGTTTTATTGCTTACTTCCAGTGAATAGAGGTGATTTCATGCATTTGTAATACAGCTAGATTGTTTTCACTCATTGTATATTCTATCTTGGAATTCTCTAACACAATAAACAGTTTTTCTTTGTTTCTTTCAAGAATCACTCCTTGTGCTGTAAGATTATATACCTTCTGATAAGTGTATAGTTATCACTGCTCTATTATGAAAAACTTCAGAGGCATTTTAATCCATTGGGCTGTTTACCCTCTTCTTTCTAAGTCCCAGTAAGCATGAATATCTTTATCATTTCTACACTTTTGCCTATCTAAAGGGAAATCTAAAATAAGTATATTTTGCAGAATGCATTTTTATCTCAAAAAAACATTGAAATTTATCTACATCTCCATGAGGTTTCATAGTTTACATCTCCCCTAATTTCCTTAGGAATCTGTCATAAATTATTTACCTGTTTACTACGGAAGAGCCGTTTAATGCCTCATAGTTTTTAATAATTGTGAATATTGCTACCATAAATATAGCATGAATGTTTTGTAGAAATACACATTTACAAGTCACTAGATAAATACCTGAGAGAAATTACTGACATAGTAAGATTAAATGTAGCTTTAGGAGAAACTGATCTATATTACAAAATGTCTACCGTCACACCAACAATGAAGGCAAGTTGTTTTTTTTTTCAGTTTTGTTTTTGTTTTGTTTTTTGGTTTAGTATCTTTTCTAGAATTTGGTATTGCAATTGATTTGTATTTTCTATTCTTAACTTACATATTATCTGAATTCTTCACTCTCTGTGGCTGTTATTCTTTCCACCACATCATACGCCTATCTAACCAATATACTGTCAGTAACTTTGCTTCAAACATAGATTCTTTTAGGACAATTCAGTTATTAAGAAAAATTATGGTTTCACTTGTTTTGTCTTTATTTCTTCTCTGTGTTCTTCCATTTCTTTGGTAGATCCTAGTTTTGGACCTACATAGATTTCCCTGTGCCTGGAGAACATTCCCTGTGCCCTTTTAACATTTTTCACAAAGCAAGTCCTCTGGTCATGAATTCCTTACTTTGGTTGTCTAAGAAAATATTTACTTATTTATTGAGTTCTCACTTTTAATGGGTAAGTTTACATGATGTAAGATTTTTAAAGTTAACATTCCTTTTATGTTATATGTTTCTTTCAGTTTGTGTTTTATTTCAGTTCCTAATGAGAAGCTCACTCTATATTTTATTTCATCACTCACCCCTCCAGTAACTCCTATGACCCTGACTGCCTCTCGTATTTATGACCTATAAATAACAGAGAGAGAGAGAGAGAGAGAGAGAGAGAGAGAGAGAGAGAGAGAGAGAGAGAGAGCCCAAAAAATGTTGCCCATGTATATGGACACTAGGGATGGGATGATCAGCTGGTGCTGTGATTGTGCAGGTCTTGTTTAGGCAGACATAATGTTGTGATCTCATGTGTATAGCTCCTTATCATATATAAAAAGCACTGTGTACAGCAGATGCCATGGTCCTCTGACCATTACAATCTTCCTGCCACCTCTACCTATTCTGCAATATTTCCAGAGTATTAGCTGTAGGGGTTGTCTTGTGAGGCCAAATGTTTGCTGCATTTGGGGCAGATGTAAAATTTTTTGATGGTTTCATCTGCTTCTGGTGAAAAAAAAAACAAGGATCTTCCTTGAGGAAGAAGAAGAGCTATAGACTTTTTGCAGATGTGAGCATAATTTAAGAATGCAGTGGGGAAACATTCTTAATGATCAGGGAAATGCAAATCAAAACAACCTTGAGATTCCACCTCATACCAGTCAGAATGGCTAAGATCAAAAATTCAGGTGACAGCAGATGCTGGCGAGGATATGGAGAAAGAGGAACACACCTCCATTGCTGATGGGATTGCAAGTTTGTACAACCACTCTAGAAGTCAGTCTGGAGGCTCCTCAGAAAATTGGACATAATACTACCGGAAGATCCCGCAATACCTCTCCTGGGCATACATCCAGAAGATGTTCCAACCGGTAAGAAGGACACATGCTCCAATATGTTCATAGCAGCCTTATTTATAATATCCAGAAGCTGGAAAGAACCCAGATTTCCCTCAACAGAAGAATGAATACAGAAAATGTGGTACATTGTGGTACACAATGGAATACTACTCAGCTATTAAAAAGAATGAATTTATGAAATTCTTGGACAAATGAATGTATCTGGAGGATATCATCCTTAGTGAGGTAACCCAGTCACAAAAGAAGTCATTAGATATGCACTCACTGATAAGTGGATATTAGCCTAGAAACATAGAGCACCCTAGATACAATTTGCAAAACACAAGAAAATCAAGAAAAGGGAAGACCAACGGGTGGATACTTCATTCCTCCTTAGAATAGGGAACAAAGTACCCATGAAAGGAGTTACAGAGACAACGTTTGGAGCTAAGATGAAAGGATGGATTAGCCAGAGACTACCCACCCAGGAATCCATCCCATAATCATCCACCAAACCCAGACACTATTGCATATACCAGAAAGATTTTGATGAAGGGACCCTGGTATAGCTGTCTCGTATGAGGCTATGCCAGTGCCTGGCAAATACAGAAGTAGATGCTCACAGTCATCTATAAGATGGAACACAGGGCCCCCAATGGAGAAGCTAGAGAAACCACCCATGGAGTTGAAGGGTCTGCAACCCTATAGGTGGAACAACAATATGAACTAACCAGTACCCCCAGAGCTCGTGTCTCTAGCTGCATATGTAGCAGAAGATGGCCTAGTCAGCTATCACTGGGAAAAGAGGCCCCTTGGTATTGCAAACTTTATATGCCCCAATACAGGGGAACATCAGGGCCAAGAAGTGGGAGTGGGTGGGTAGGGGAGCAGGGAGTGGGGAGGGTATAGGGAACTTTTATATAGCATTTTAAATGTATATAAAGAAAATATCTAATAAAAAATAAAAAAGAATGCAGTGGGGAATTGTACTGGTCTAGGAAAATCACAGTAGCAGACTGTCCTCTAAGATACATGATTTCATCTACCATGAGTAATTAGCTATATAAACTGTCCTTTAAATATGTCTCCTTTTTCATTTCCTTATTGTTTTTCTTCTTGTAGTCTGATGATATGTGGGTTCTATATATCTTCAGATCCCACCTAAAAAGTTTAACTGGGTTTTTATTTGTTTGTTGTTTTTGTTTGTGCTGTGATTGGTTTTCTCTGGTATGCATTTTCTCTATATTCCAATTTGGGAAGCATTAAATTACTTTCAAGTTGGCAATTCTCCTGCCTCTGTCCATATCAGATACAACTAATTAATTCTTCATTATGTTGCTGTGTTTTTCTTCTCTAGAATATTGCTTAGATAATCTACAGTGCCCATCTCTCTGATACATTCATTGCCCATGTTACATGTTCCATCCAGAATTTTTATGTGTTATCTATACTGGTACAAGTTTTAGGATTTATTTTCGTTCCTCTATATTTCAGTATAAGCATGAATAATGGAAGACCTAAAACATAGTCAACATCAATAATAGGTTACTTATTAGAGACTATAGTGCATATCCTTTTTTTCAACATTTCCTAGTAAAGTAAATGAAATAATGCCAACAGTAGTCACATTAACCAAGCACTGGCTATTCCTCCTTAAGATCAGGGTTAGATTCTCAGTACCGACTTGGTGACTCACAACCCTCTGTAACTGCAGTTCTAGCTGTAGTATATACAATGTGCTCCTTTGGCCACTATGGGCACCAGACAACTATGTGGTGCTCAGACATATATGTAGGCAAAATATTAACACAGTAAATATATATTTTAAAAATTTTAAAGTCAAGGGATGGGGTTGATATTAGAAACTCTCCAGGTGTATTTCAGAATCTTAGAATAAAGCATACCGATTATAAACATGAGATGATTGGCTTAAAAATTGTCATTGCTGTTAGCCCTGCTCACTCTACTGTGACTGATAATAATTCCAGTAACGACAATGAGGTTTCCTTTTTGTTTTTTGTTTGTTTGTTTGTTTCTATGTTGAATAGGTATGGAGAAAGTGGGCAGCCTTGTCTACTTCCTGATTTTTGTGGGATTGCTTCCAGCTTCTTACCATTTACTTTGATGTTGGCTACTGGTTTGCTGTAGATTGCTTTTTATCATTTTTAGGTATGGGCCTCAAATTCCTGATCTTTCCAAGACTTTTATCATGAACGGGTGTTGGATTTTCTCAAATGCTTTCTCTGCATCTAACGAGATGATCATGTGGTTTTTGTCTTTGAGTTTGTTTATGCAGTGGATTACGTTGAAGGATTCCCATATATTAAAACATCCCTGCATCACTGGAATGAAACCTACTTGGTCAGGATGGATGATTATTTTGCTGTGTTCTTGGATTCAGTTAGTGATAATTTATTTATTTATTATTTACTTATTTAGTTAGCTATTTTGTTCATGAGATTTTTAATCTTTGTTTTTAATTAGGTATTTTCTTCATTTACATTTCCAGTGCTATCCCAAAAGTCCCCCATACCCTCCCACCCCACTCACCTACCCACCCACTCCCACTTCTTGGCCCTGGTATTCCCCTGTACTGAGGCATATAAAGTTTGCACAATCAATGGGCCTCTCTTTCCACTGATGGCTGACTAGGCCATCTTCTGATAAATATGCAGCAAGAGACACGAGCTCAGAGGGGTACTGGTTAATTCGTATTGTTGTTTCACCTATAGGGTTGCAGATTCCTTTAGCTCCTTCGGTACTTTCTCTAGCTCCTCCACTGGGGGCCCTGTGATCCATCCAATAGCTGACTGTGAGCATACACTCCTGTGTTTGCTAGGCCCCAGCATAGTCTCACAAGAGACAGCTATATCAGGGTCCTTTCAGCAAAATCTTGCTAGTGTATGCAATGGTGTCAGCGTTTGGAGACTTATTATGGGATGGACCCCCGGATATGGCAGTCTCTAGATGGTCCATCCTTTCATCTCAGCTCCAAACTTTGTCTCAATAACTACTTCCATGGGTGTTTTGTTCCCAATTCTAAGAAGGGGCAAAGTGTCCACACTTTGGTCTTCGTTCTTCTTGAGTTTCATGTGTTGTGAAAATTCTATCTTATATCTTGGGTATTCTAAGTTTCTGGGCTAATATCCACTTATCAGTGAGTACATATCATGTGAGTTCTTTTGTGATTAGGTTACCTCACTCAGGATGATGCCATCCGGGTCCATCCATTTGCCTAGGAATTTCATGAATTCATTCCTTTTAATAGCTGAGTAGTACTCCATTGTGTAAATGTATCACATTTTCTGTATCCATTCCTCTGTTAAGGGGCATCTGGGTTCTTTCCAGCTTCTGGCTATTATAAATAAGGCTGCTATGAACATAGTGGAGCATGTGTCCTTCTTACTGGTCGGAACATCTTCTGGATATATGCCCAGGAGAGGTATTGCAGGATCTTCACGTAGTATTATGTCCAATTTTCTGAGGAACCTCCAGACTGATTTCCAGAGTGGTTGTACAAGCTTGCAATCCCACCAACAGTGGAGGAGTGTTCCTCTTTCTGCACATCCTTGCCAGCATCTGCTGTCACCTGAATTTTTTATCTTATCCATTCTGACTGGTGTGAGGTGGAATCTCAGGGTTGTTTTGATTTGCATTTCCTTGATGATTAAGGATGCTGAACATTTTTTCAGGTGCGTCTCAGCCATTCGGTATTCCTCAGGTGAGAATTCTTTGTTTAGCTCTGAGCCCCATTTTTAATGGGGTTATTTGATTTTCTGAAGTCCACCTTCTTCAGTTTTTTATATAAATTGGATACTAGTTCCCTATCTGATTTAGGATAGGTAAAAATCCTTTCACAATCTGTTGGTGGCCTTTTTGTGTTATTGATGGTGTCTTTTGCCTTGCAGAAGCTTTGCAATTTTATGAGGTCCCATTTGTCCATTCTCAATTTTACGGCACAAGCCATTGTTGTACTATTCAGGAATTTTTCCCCTGTGCCCATATCTTCAAGGCTTTCCCCCACTTTCTCCTCTATAAGTTTCACTGTCTCTGGTTTTATGTGGAGTTCCTTGATCCAATTAGATTTGACCTTAGTACAAGGATAGGAATGGAACAATTCACATTCTTCTACATGTTAACTGCCAGTTGTGCCAGCACCATTTGTTGAAAATGCTGTCTTTTTTCCACTGGATGGTTTTAGCTCCCTTGTCGAAGATCAAGTGACCATAGGTGTGTGGCTTCATTTCTGGGTCTTCAATTTTATCCCATTGGTCTACTTGTCTGTCACTATACCAGTACCATGCAGTTTTTATCCCAATTGCTCTGTAGTACAGCTTTAGGTCAGGGATGGTGATTCTACCAGAGCTTCTTTTATCCTTGAGAAGAGTTTTTGCTATCCTAGATTTTTTGTTATTCCAGATGAATTTAAAAATTGCCCTTTCTAATTCTTTGAAGAATTGAGTTGGAATTTTGATGGGGATTGCATTGAATCTGTAGATTGCTTTTGGCAAGATATCCAATTTTACAATGTTGATCCTGCCAATCCATGAGCATGGGAGATCTTTCCATCTTCTTAGATCTTCTTTAATTTCTTTCTTCAGAGACTTGAAGTTCTTATCATACAGATCTTCCACTTCCTTAGTTAGAGTCACGCCAAGATATTTTATATTATTTGTGACTATTGAGAAGGGTGTTGTTTCCCTAATTTCTTTTTCAGCCTGTTTATTCTTTGTGTAGAGAAAGGCCATTGACTTGTTTAAGTTAATTTTATATCCAGCTACTTCACCGAAGCTGTTTATCAGGTTTAGGAGTTCTCTGGTGGAATTTTTAAAGTCACTTTTATATACTCTCATATCATCTGCAAAAAGTGATATTTTGACTTCCTCTTTTCCAATTTGTATCCCCTTGATCTCCTTTGTTGTCGAATTGCTCTGGCTAGGACTTCAAGAACAATGTTGAATAGTTAGGGAGAAAGTGGGCAACCTTGTCTAGTCCCTGATTTTAGTGGGAATGCTTCCAGCTTCTCACCATTTACTTTGATGTTGTCTGCTGATTTGCTGTAGATTGCTTTTATCATGTTTAGGTATGGGCCTTGAATTCCTGATCTTTCCAAGACTTTTATCATGAATGGGTGTTGGATTTTGTCAAGTGCTTTCTCCGCACCTAACAAGATGATCATGTGGTTTTTGTCTTTGAGTTTGTTTATATAATGGATTAGGTTAATGGATTTCCATATATTAAACCATCCCTGCATCCCTGGAATGAAACCTACTTGGTCAGGATGGATGATTGTTTTGATGTGTTCTTGGATTTGGTTAACGAGAATTTTATTGAGGATTTTTGCATCAATATTCATAAAGGATATTGGTCTGAAATTCTCTATCTTTGTTGGGTCTTTCTGTGCTTTAGGTATCAGAGTAATTGTGGCTTCATAGAATGAGCTGGGTAGAGTACCTTCTACTTCTATTTTGTGAAATAGTTTGTGCAGCACTGGAATTAGATCTTCTTTGGAGGTCTAATAGAACTCTGCACTAAACCCATCTGGTCCTGGACTTTTTTTGATTGGGAGACTATTAATGACTGCTTCTATTTCTATAGGGGACATAAGAATGTTTAGATCATTAACCTGAACCTGATTTAACTTTGGTACCTGGTAACTATCTAGAAATTTGTCCATTTCATCCAGGTTTTCCAGTTTTGTTGAGTATAGTTTTTTGTAGAAGGATCTGATGGTGTTTTGGATTTCTTCAGGATCTGTTGTTATGTCTCCCTTTACATTTCTGATTTTGTTAATTAGGATGCTGTTCCTGTGCCCTCTAGTGAGTCTGGCTAAGGGTGTATCTGTCATGTTGATTTTCTCAAAGAACCAGCTCCACCTTTGGTTGATTCTTTGAATAGTTTTTTGTTTCCACTTAGTTGATTTCATCCCTTTGTTTGATTATTTCCTGCCATCTACTCCTATTGGGTGAATTTGCTTCCTTTTGTTCTAGAGCTTTTAGGTGTGTCGTCAAGCTGCTAGTGTGTGCTCTCTCTAGTTTTTAGTTATTGTTTTGTTTTTTGCTTTTTTTTTTTTTTGAGGCACTCAGAGCTATGAATTTTCCTCTTAGAAACGCTTTCATTGTGTCCCATAAGTTTGCGTATGTTGTGGCTTCATTTTCATTAAACTCTAAAAAGTCTTTCATTTCTTTCTTTATTCCTTCCTTGACGAAGGTATCATTGAGAAGAGTGTTGTTCAGTTTCCCAGTGAATGTTGCCTTTCTATTATTTATGTTGTTATTGAAGATCATACTTAGTCCATGGTGATTTGATAGGATGCATGGGACAATTTCAATATTTTTGTATCTGTTGAGGCCTGTTTTGTGACCAATTATATAGTCAATTTTGGAGAAGGTGCCACGAGGTGCTGAGAAGAAGGTATATCTTTTCATATTAGGATAAAATGTTCTGTAGATATCTGTTAAATCCATTTGGTTCATAACTTCTGTTAGTTTCACTGTGTCCCTGTCTAGTTTCTGTTTACACGATCTGTCCATTGATGAAAGTGGTGTGTTGAAGTCTCCCACTATTATTGTGTGAGGTGCAATGTGTGCTTTGAGTTTTACTAAAGCTTCTTTAATGAATGTGGCTGACCTTGCATTTGGAGCATAGATATTCAGAATTGAGAGTTCCTCTTGGAAGATTTTATCTTTGATGAGTATGAAGTGTCCTTCCTTGCCTTTTTTGATATCTTTGGGTTAGAAGTCGATTTTATTAGATATTAGAATGGCTACTCTAGCTTGTTTCTTCAGACCATTTGCTTGGAAAATTGTTTTCCAGCCTTTCATTCTGAGGTAGTTTCTGTCTTTTTCCCTGAGATGTGTTTCCTGTAAGCAGCAAAATGTTGGGTCCTGTTTGTGTAGCCAGTCTGTTAGTGTATGTCTTTTTACTGGGGAATTGAGTCCATTGATATTAAGGAAAAGTAATTGTTGCTTCCTATTATTTTTGTTGTTAGAGTTGGCATTGTGTTCTTGTATCTGCCTTCTTTTAGGTTTGTTGAAGGATTACTTTCTTGCTTTTTCTATAGTGTGGTTTCCGTTTTTGTATTGTTTTTATTTTATTTTATTTTGTTATTATCCTTTGAAGGGCTGGATTTGTGGAAAGATAATGTGTGAATTTAGTTTTGTTGTGGAATATTTTGGTTTCTCCATCTATGGTAATTGAAAGTTTGGCTGGGTATAGTAGCCTGGGCTGGCATTTGTGCTGTCTTATTGTCTGTATAACATCTGTCCAGGATCTTCTGACTTTCGTAGTCTCTGGTGAAAAGTCTGGTGTAATTCTGATAGGCTTGCCTTTATATGTTACTTGATCTTTTTCCCTTACTGCTTTCAATATTCTATCTTTATTTAGTGTATTTGTTGTTCTGATTATTATGTGTGGGGAGGAATTTCTTTTCTGGTTCTGTCTATTTGGAGTTCTGTAGGCTTCTTGTATGTTCATGGGCATCTCTTTCTTTAGGTTTGGGAAGTTTTCTTCTATAATTTTGTTGAAGATATTTGCTGGCCCTTTAAGTTGAAAATCGTCACTCTCATCTACTCCTATTATTCGTAGGTTTGGTCTTCTCATTGTGTCCTGGATTTTCTGGATGTTTTGACTTAGGATCTTTTTGCATTTTCCATTTTTTTTTATTGTTGTGCCAATGTTCTCTATGGAATCTTCTGCACCTGAGATTCTCTCTTCCATCTCTTGTATTCTGTTGCTGATGCTCGCATCTATGGTTCCAGAGTTCTTTCCTAGGGTTTCTATCTCCAGTGTTGCTTCACTTTGGGTTTTCTTTATTGTGTCTACTTCCCTTTTTAGGTCTAGTATAGTTTTGTTCATTTCCATCACCTGTTTGATGTGTTTTCCTGTTTTTTCTTTAAGGACTTATAAATCTTTAGCAGTGTTCTCCTGTATTTCTTTAAGTGAGTAATTAAAGTCCTTCTTGATGTCCTCTACCATCATCATGAGATATGCTTTTAAATCCAGGTCTAGCTTTTTATTGTGTTGAGGTGCCCAGGACTGGGTAAGGTGGGAGTGCTACGTTCTGATGATGGTGAGTGGTCTTGGTTTCTGTTAGTAAGATTCTTATGTTTGCCTTTCACCATCTGGTAATCTCTGGAGTTAGTTGTTATCATTGTCTCTGGTTTGAGCTTGTTCCTTTCGTGATTCTGTTAACCTCTATCAGCAGACCTGGGAGACTAGCTCTCTCCTCTGAGTTTCAGTGGTCAGAGCACTCTCTGATGGCAAGCTCTCCTCTTGCAGGGAAGGTGCACAGATATCTGGTATTTGGAGTTGCCTCCTGGCAGAAGATGAAGGCTCGAAACAGTGCCTGTCCCAGAAGCTATTAGCTTCTGTAGTCTATACTCTCACCTGCACAGTCTAGTCTCAGAGGAATCCAAGAACCAAGATGGCTCCCCCTGGTGCTCTGGCAAAGCCCTCCCGGTTGGGGTGGATACTTCTCCTCTGGCATGGAAGGTGCCCGGATGTCTGGAGCCCCAAATGGGATCTGCCTCAGAAGCTGTTCTCTAGGGACCTTGGGGGTGTCTGTCAACTCTGCATCCAAGGTGACCCGGTTCTGGTGCCGACCGGAAGAGATTTGTGACCCTGGTCAGGCCGGGTTTTCTGCTTCCCTAATGCTGTCTCAGGTCCCTTGCGATTGGATTGGAACAGAAGTTGTGTTCCACTCACCAGAGGTCCTAAGATCGCATGGAGAGTCCTCTAGGGACCTTGGGGGTGTCCGCCGACTCTGTGCCCAGGTGACCCGGTGCTGATGCTGACCAGAAGGGCAACAATGAGGTTTCTAGAAGTAATTGACTTGTTTCTGCATATTCTTGAAAGCCCTGCTACAGAGAACGCAAGTAATGACCATCTAGAAAACATGTTTATCAATAACCTAACCATCTTTACCTTGCCACTCACTGGTTACTCCTAGCAACTCTCATTCTCAGGTCAATAAAAGAAGCTTTTAGCCTTCATCCGTGTTCAATCCCATTTTGCCTTATAATTGCCAGCTTGTAAGAGACAGTTAATTCTGCATACTTTCCCCTAAAGAAAAGACTGCAAAATCTCACATCTTTATCTCTCTTCATTCTCTCCAATATATTAGTTATTTCAATTGGAATATTAAGAGGCCTTTGGAAAATTTCAACTTTGAATCTCAAACTTGAGATTCATGACAACCCTCTAACTCACAAATTTAATTATAGACATGTGATAGTTAAAAGTATTTCTAGATTTTTGGGAGATACAAAAGATATTCAATTCTACAGTGGTCTCTGAGCTATAGTAATTTTAGATTTCACTTCCCAGTTCTCTAGTAGCACTAGAATATAAACATGTGCTTTGTCAGTCCTCCTAGGCAAAATACTGGATGAAAAGGCAAAAGTAACTAGATGTTCCATCTCTAGGCCTGGGTGCAGACATGGAATTCTAAGCTAGTCAAAAGGAGAGTGAAAAGACTTATCTCTTTATTGAGATAATGTACTTCTCCTTGCCAAAGGCCTCTTCTCAGTGAAGATGCTTAGAGCATCTTGCAGAATGCATTATGATTCTGGCTAGCCTACGTTTTCTCAGAAAATATTTTTTTTTATTTATTTTTATCTCCTTTTGAGGTACTATCTAGATGCTATACATGCCTTCCCTGGAATTCTGGGCTTTTCAATCTTTCTTTTTTCTTTATGACTTGTATATATTAAGTAATATTTTATTAATTCTTTGTGAATTTTTATACTGTATTTTGATCATATTCATCCCTCCTGCATTTCCTCCAAGATAGATCCCCCACACATTCACTGAAATTTGTGTTCTCTTCTTCCTTCTTTATTTGAACTCACCAAGTCGAATTTGTCTTGCTCTTGGGTATAAATCCCTCTGTGGAGAATAATTGACTTACCTGAGGCCACACCATTAAAAAAGAATGACTTACCCTCCTGTCAGCAACTACTAAATGTCAATATCTCCTCAGTTACGGGTGAGATTGCTGCCCCTTTTCCCTTCCTCCTCAATGAGATTTTGTCTGCCTCGAGTTTACATAGGTCTTGTCTGCACAGTCATTTTCCCAGGCTTTCTCTGAAGCTTTTATCTGTTCACAGCGGAATTGCTTGCAGCCCTCCATTGCCAATGGCATAGGTTTCTCTATCCTCCATTACCAATGGCATAGGTTTCTCTATCCTCCATTGCTAATGGCATAGGTTTCTCTATTTTTCTTCTCCACCTGCTTTCTCCTTCAGCTGCCAAGTTCTGCTGTTCCTGTGTCTTTTTGTTTTTCTCTTCAAGTCAAGAAAACTGTTGAGAGTCCTTTTAAGTCTGTTTCCAAGTTCTTTTGCTGATGAGACTAGAAACACCAAAAGGGAACCTCAGTTTCCCCAGTAACACCATTTTTTTTCTGATGTGCGCAAAAATGTGCATGCTTTATTCTACTTGAGAATCTTTGATACACTCCTTACTCCTTGTACTGGTTTGTTTTGGTCAATTTGATACAAACTGGAATCATCTGGGTAGAGGTAACTTCAGTTGAAGAATTATCTCCATCAGATATGCCTGCGAGCATGTCTGTGATGCACTTTTCTGATTGATTAGTGGTGAGGGGAGACCATCCTATCATGAGTATTGTCAGGTAGCAGTAGCAGGTAGTAGTACTGGGCTATATAAGAAAGCAAGCTGAGCAAGCCATGTGGAGTAAGCCAGTAAGCAGCACTTCTGTGTGATCTCTGCTCTACTTCATGCATCCAGATTCCTCTTTTGAGTTCTTGTTCTGACTTCCCTTGATGACAGAGGGACTGTAACATATAAGATAAAATTAATCTTTTTTCCCCAGTTGCTTTTGATCTGTACTTTATCACAGTGTCAGAGAAGCAAACTAGAACACTCCTACAGGTTCTCTGTCTTAGTCACCCCATTTCTTCCTAAATAATCCTCATGATCTTTGAATATATTGTGAAGAAAATTTGAGTATTTCCTAGAGCCAGAAACAAATACCAAATGAAAGGCTCTGGATCTTATTAGTCATATCAGAATCAGAAAGGGATAGTATTACGATATAATTAAACAGAACAACACATAATACTTTTAAGGCAAACCAAATTTAAGTTATTGCAGCAAGTATAAAGGAAGAAAATGTCTACCATCTGTCAAACTAAACATCTGGAAGACAATAGAATTCATCCAACTACTTCCAGAATTAGCTTTTTGGTGGGAGTGCTTTAGTAAAATGTGCTTCAGAGTAAACTCAGGTAATTTCAATAAGAAATACACACACATGCCCACAGCTCAAATGAGTGACACATTCATTGTTACACAGTCTCATAAAGTTGATGTTTATAAAATTGAATTCTGTTTTACAAAGAATTCTGCTGGAAGAAAGTTGTTAATGTCAGAACTGTGCATAGTAACAGCAGATTTCCCCTAATTAAAATATTTTGCTATGAAAGATATTTTCCACAATTTTCAACCATGGAATCCTTAATATTGCTGTTTTAATTGTGGTAATTTATTGACTTTGCTTTTAAAATTAAATAAAAGCATATTTGAAGTCAAGGTAAATATGACAAAATCACCAGCAATTATATCTGCAAAATACAGAAATTATAATCAGGAAAGCATAAATTTTTATAGAAAATGAATCATTTTTTTCATGGTTGAGAACATACGTAGTAAATTTGCAATTATTTATTATCTATTTCAGCAAATACAAACATTCTATAAAATTTATCCTGCTTTGGGGTCTACATGTATGCAATATTTCTTAGTGCTGTCTGATAGATTTGTGTGCAATTATTTGAATACAGGAAGATTAAGAAAATTTTAATGTTTTTCCTGTTAATAAACATTGAAATAATTTAGATAGGTATTCCTTGGGATAAGTAGAACACCACACTTCTGGTTCTAATCCCTCAATTTTGTGCCATATGCTCTGGAATCACGGTTTATGTTGCTCCATCTTGAGCAACTACAAAGAATTTAAGTCAGAAGCCTGGCAGAAATAGTTCACTGGACCTATAAAAAACAGCAAAGAGAGCTTGCATGGCAACAATATGTGGGTTACCAAGATGGAAGCCACCTCTCTTTGTGAATTCATGTGGCTAGCTTGAATATGATCACTACATGGTGAGCAGAGTTGTAGTGACTCTGAAGAAAAACATCTTATCCATAAGGCACCCAAGAATTATATATACTTTAACATTTTAGAGTTAGAGTCCTTTTATCTGAACTACAAGAATTTCCTTGTGGTGTGTGTGTGTGTGTGTGTGCATCTGTGTGGATAAGACTGGGTTCTAATAATTTTATGAATACTGTTTATCACAGTCTACCTAGGAGATCATTAGAATCAGATGGCTACTGTACATTGGTTCTCAGCCTAAGCAGATTAAAACCCAAATCATAGGAATAGACATAGTATAAGAAAATTAAACTCAACTAAGCAGAAACTTTCAGCTAACCTCTACCTGGAATCTTACATTTTATCCAATCAAATATGTAAGTCTCTTCTATTTTCAACTTTATTTTTTTATTTTTTCTTTTATTATTATTAATCATTCCATCAATTTACATCTCAAATGATATCTCACTTCCACTTCCCGGTTACCCTCCACCACCACCCCCCATCCACATCTGCCCTTCCCCCTCTCTTTTTCCTGTATTAGAGTGCTCCCCCACCAACCCACACTCTCCTGCTCCACAGCTTCAACATCCCTCTACTCTGTAGCATCAAACCTCTCCTGGACCAAGGACCTCCCGTCCCATCGCTGGAGCAAGGCCTTCCTCTGCTACATTTGTATGTAGAGCCAAAGATACACTCCTTGGTTGGTGGTCTAGTCTCTGGGAGAACTGGGTGTTCAGCCAGCCTATGTTGTTCTTCCATTGGGGTTGCAATGCTCCTCCAGTCCTTCTGCAAGCTTCCCCACAAGGTTCACTGAGTTCAGCCTGAAGGTTGGTTCCAAGCATCTGCCTTTGCTTTTGTCAGTTGCTGACCAGACCTCCTCAGGAAGTGCCACATTTGGTTCCTGCCTGTAAGCACCTCTTGATCAGGGCAACAGTGTTGGGCTTAGTGTCTGCAGACATGATGTATTCCTAGGTGGGGTCATTCCCGGGTTGGCTCTTCCTTCAGTCTCTGTTCGATTTTTTGTCCCTGTTCTTCCTTTGGACAGGAATATTTCTGGGTTAAAAAACTTTGAGATGGGTGGGTGGCTCCATCCCTCGACCAGGGGCTGTGCCTATCTACTGGAGGTGGTCTCTACAGCTTCTATCTCTCCCATCTCTGAGCATTATGGCTAAAATCAACCCCGTTAGGTCCTAGGAGCCTCATGTTTTCTGGTGTTTGGGACCCTCCAGTGGCTATCCCCAGTCCCTCATCCCTCCTGCTACATATTTTTATTTGAATTCCTGACACTCTGTACCTCTCTCACATCTTCCTCAGCTTCTGATACTACTACCCTTATTTCCTCCTCCCCCTTTCTCCTTCCCTTGTTCCCTTCTCCTTCCATCTCCCACAATTGTCCCATTCCCCTTCAATGCAAGACTGAAGCATACACGCCCTGATCTTCCTTCCTTCTACGCTCCATGTGGTCTGTAGGTTGTACCATTGGCATAGGCATAAGTTAGTATCCACTTATCAATGAGTACATACCATGTGTGTTGTTTTGTGTCTAGGTTACCTCACTCAGAATAATATTCTCTAGTTCCATCCATTTGCCTGCAAATTTCATGAAAGCATTGTTTTTCATTGCTGCATAGTACTACATTGTGTAAATGTAACACATTTTCTGTATCCATTCTTCTGTTGAGGAACATCTGGGTTGTTTCCAGCTTCTGGCTATTATAAATAAAGCTGCTATAAACATAGTGGAGCATGTGTTCTTGTTATATGTTGGAGCATCTTTTGGGTATATGCCCAGGAGTGGTATAGTTGGGTCCTCCGGTAGTAATATGTCCAATTTTCTGAGGAACCACCAGACTGATTTCCAGAGTGGTTGTACCAGCCTGCAACCCCAATAACAATGAAGGAGTGTTCCTCTTTCTTCACATCCTCACCAGCATCCAATCTCTCCTGAGTTTTTTATCTCAGCCAGTCTGACTGGTGTGAAATGGAATTTCAGGGTCATTTTGACTTGCATTTCCTTGATGACTAAGGATGTTGAACATTTCTTTAAGTGTTTCTCAGTCATTTGAGATCCCTAGGTTGAGAATTTTCTACCTCTGTACTCCCCTTTTTTATAGGGTTATTTGGTTCTCTAGTGTCTGCCTTCTTGAGTTCTTTGAATATTTTGGATGTTAGCTCTCTTTGGAAGTAGGGTTGGTAAATATCTTTTCTCAATCTGTGGGTTGCTGTTTTGTCCAACTGATAGTATCCCTTGCTTTAACCAGCCTTTTCAATTTTATGAGGTCCTATTTGTTGATTGTTGCTCTTAAACCATAAGCCATTGGTTTTCTGTTCAGGAAGTTTTTCCCTATGCCCAAATACTTGAGGCTCTTCCCCACTTTCTCTTCTATTAGATCCAGTGTATCTAATTTTATGTAGAGGTCCTTGATCCACTTGGACTTGGGCTTTGTGCAAGGAGATATGTATGGATCAAATTGCATTCTTCTACATGCAGATTATCAATTGAACCAGCACCATTTGTTGAAAATGTTGTCTTTTTTCTGGTGGATGGTTTTAGCTCCTTTGTCAAAGTTCAAGTGACCATATATGTGTGGGTTCATGTTTGGGTCTTCAATTCAATTCCATTGATCTATTTGCCTGTTTCTGCACCAATATCATCCAATTTTTATCACTATTGCTCAATAGTGTCTAGGTTTGGTATATGGGATGTGTGCTGGCTAGTTTTGTGTCAACCTGACACAGCTGGAGTTATCACAGAGAAAGGAGCTTCAGTTGAGGAAATGCCTCCATGAGATCCAGCTGTAAGGCATTTTCTCAATTAGTGATCAAGGGGGAAAGGCCCCTTGTGGGTGGGACCATCTCTAGGCTGTAGTCTTGGGTTCTATAAGAGTTCAGACTGAGAAAGCCAGGGAAGGCAAGCCAGTAAAGAACATCCCTCCATGGCCTCTGCATCAGCTTCTGCTTTCTTACCTGCTTGAGTTCCAGTCCTGACTTCCTTGGTGATGAACAACAGTATGGAAGTGTAAGCCGAATAAACCCTTTCCTCCCCAATTTGCTTCCTGGTCATGATGTTTTGTACAGGAATAGAAACCCTGACTAAGACAAATTAGTACCAGCATAGTGGGGTATTCCTGTGATAACCTGACCATGTTTTGGGGAGAACTGTGGAAGGACTTTGGAACTTTGGGCCAGAAGATCTATTCAGTGTTAAGAGCTCTTTGGGATGTTGTGTAGGAGCTTGTAATATAATGTTGAGAACAGTGCAGAAGATGGAGGCCTGGCTTGTGAAATTTCAGAGGGAAAAATTAAAGACTTTTCAGGGCTATTGCTATTTGGGAGTTTGATTATTCTGTGGTTCTGGTTAGCTGGAGCTGAAGAATCAGCTGTGATTAACAAGATAACAGAACTACTAAAGCAAAACCTTTGCATTACTGGGACTATTGATGCTGGTTAGCTGGAGCTAAGAAATTAGCAGTGATTAAGGAGAGACCAGCATCATTGAGGTGTCATCTTCTGGGAAGTGTTTTCTGAAAGCACAAAGAGGCTGTGTTCCAGAGATAGCCAAGTTTGTACTCCTGCTGCAGCAGGACTTGGTAATGTGTCAGGGTCACCCAGGTGGTACTGGTTTTGAAGGCATGAAGGAGTCACGCAGAGCAGATGAGGCTCAGCACTGTGAGAGGCCATGGAAGGCCATCGGTGATGGTGCACCCTCAGTTGCAATTGATGGCCTAGGACAGACGGGTCATGCAGTGTTTTGGAGATGCCAGTCCATGAGATGACCACCAAGAGCAGCAGCAGTGGAGTTCAGGCATCTGGAGCCTAGAGGACAGGACAATGTGTGTGCTACAAAGGGCATGGCTGGAGAGGTGACCCAAGCCCTTGGAGGAGCCCAGAAGATGGTGAGTTGGATCCTAGACATTGGATGGTTGGAGATTGATTTTTGCTTTTGATTGTGACTGAGCCCTGATATTTTTCCCTCTTGAAGGAAGAAACTATTTTAGTGGATCCCACAGTTAAGAGACTTTTAATTATAAAGAGACTTTGAGTTTTAAAAGAGATTGATATTTTAAAGAGATTGAAAATTTAAGAATATGTAAAGACTGTGTAACTTTTAAAGTTATTTAGATCTTGGGGATGAATAAGAATGTAAGTGTTGAGGCTTACTAGTGATGTGTTTGTGTGTCAAGTTGACAAGGGGTCAATTGTACTGACTGGTTTTGTGTGTCAACTTGACACAGCTGGAGTTATCACAGAGAAAGGAGCTTCAGTTGAGGAAATGCCTCCATGAGATCCAGCTGTAAGGCATTTTCTCAATTAGTGATCAAGGGGGAAAGGCCCCTTGTGGGTGAGACCATCTCTGGGCTGTAGTCTTGGGTTCTATAAGAGTTCAGGCTGAGAAAGCCAGGGGAGGCAAGCCAATAAAGAACATCTCTCCATGGCCTCTCATCAGCTCCTGCTTTCTTACCTGCTTGAGTTCCAGTCCTGACTTCCTTGGTGATGAACAACAGTATGGAAGTGTAAGCTGAATAAATCCTTTCCTCCCCAGTTTGCTTCGTGGTCATGATGTTTTGTCCAGGAATAGAAACCCTGAATAAAACAGGATGGATTCCCCGGTAGGGCAGTCTCTGGATGATCCTTCCTTCTGTCTCAGCTCCAAACTTTGTCTCTGTAACTCCTTCCATGGGTATTTTGTTCCCCATTCTAAGAAGAAGTGAAGTATCCACACTGTGGTCTTCCTTCTTGAGTTTCATGTTTTGCAAATCGTATCTTGGATATTCTAAGTTTCTGGGCTAATATCTACTTATCTGTGATTTCATCTCATGTGTGTTCTTTTGTGATTGGGTTACCTCACTCAGGATGATATCCTCCAGATACATCCATTTGACTAAGAATTTCATAAATTCATTGTTTTTAATTGATGAGTAGTACCCCATGTGTGAATACACCACATTTTCTGTATCCACTCCTCTGTTGAGGGAAATCTGGGTTCTTTCCAGCTTCTGGCTATTATAAATAAGGTTGCTATGAACATAGTGGAGCTTATGTCCCTATTACCAGTTGGAACATCTTCTGGATATATGCCCAGGAGAGGAATTGCAGGATCTTCTGGTCGTACTATGTCCAATTTTCTGAGGAACCACCAGACTGCTTTCCAGAGTGGTTGTACTAGCTTGGAATCCCACTAACAATGGAGGAGTATTCTTTCTCTACATCCTTGTCAGCATCTGCTGTCACCTGAATTTTTGATCTTAGCCATTCTGACTGTTATGAGGTGGAATCTCAGGGTTGTTTTGATTTGTATTTCCCTGGTGATTAAGGATGTCGAACATTTTTTCAGTTGCTTCTCAGCCATTCAGTATTCCTCAGTTGAGAATTCTTTGTTTAGCTCTGAGCCCCATTTTTAATAGGGTTATTTGATTTTTCTGGAGTCCAGCTTCTTGAGTTCTTTATATATATATTGGATATTAGTCCCCTATCTGATTTAGGATTGGTAAAGATCCTTTCCCAATCTGTTGGTGGCCTTTTTGTCTTATTGATGGTGTCTTTTGTCTTACAGAAGCTTTGCAATTTTATGAGGTCCCATTTGTCAATTCTTGATCTTACAGCACAAGCCACTGGTGTTCTCTTCAGGTATTTTTCCCTGTGCCCATATCTTTGAGGCTTTTCCCCACTTTCTCCTCTATAAATTTCAGTGTCTCTGGTTTTATGTGGAGCTCCTTGATCCACTTAGATTTGAGCTTTGTACAAGGAGATAAGAATGGATCAATTTGAATTCTTCTACAAGATAACCACTAGTTGTGCCAGCACCATTTGTTGAAAATGCCCCACTCCCCCCCCTCATGGTTTTAGCTCCTTTGTCAAAGATCAAGTGACCATAGGTGTGTGGGTTCATTTCTGGGTCTTCAATTCTATTCCATTGGTCTATTTGTCTGTTGCTATACCAGTACCATGCAGTTTTTATCACAATTGCTCTGTAGTACAGCTTTAGGTCAGGCATGGTGATTCCACCAGAGGTTCTTTTATCATTGAGAATATTTTTTTTGCTACCCTAGGTGTTTTGTTATTCCAGATGAATTTGCAAATTACCCTTTCTAACTAGGTGAAGAATTGACTTGGAATTTTGATGGGGATTGCATTGAATCTGTAGATTGTAGAGCAAGCCTTTTCACACACGAGTTGTGGTAAGGCATCTATGACCCAAGCAGACAAGAGAGAAAGAAAGAAACAAAGAAAGAAAGAAAGAAAGAAAGAAAGAAAGAAAGAAAGAAAGAAAGAAAGAAAGAAAGCATCAACCAAAATCCATGCTGTGGTCACAATGACTATGTCATTCACTTCATCTCATCATTGCAGTTACTGGATCATCTCACAATAAAATGATAAATAAAAAGAACTTTAAATAAAATGTATGATATTATGATTTTTTGTAAAAAAAATATTATGCTCTATTCTAGTTACTGTCTGTGTATACTTTGTAAACTAATATACCATAGGTGTGTACATTGCAACAAGTGCATGTAGAGTCTAACATAGTCTGTGGTTCCTTCAAGTCCAGCAGGGATTTTAGAAAGTCAACCAGACACCACCCCTGTCCCTGAGCTCCCACAGAGCTTTTAGAAAGTCAATCAGACCCTCCAGAGCTCCCAAGGACAAAACCACCAATCAAAATACACATGGAGGGACCCATGGCTCCAGCTGCATATGAAGCAGCAATTGCCTTATCTGGCAATCTGTCAATGGGAGGGGAGGCCCTTGGTCCTGTGAAGGCTCGATGCTGCAGTATAGAGGATTGCTAGGGTGGTGAGGCAAAAGTGATTGGGTTAGGGAGGGAGCACGCTCATAGAAGCATGGGTAGGAGATGGGATAGGGAGTTTGTGGAGAAGAAACCTGGAAGGAGGACATTTGAAATGTAAATAAATAAAATAACCAATAAAATATTTTTTTAAAGTTCATGCTTTGAAAACAATGTAAAAGAATTGTCTTCTCAAAAAACAATGAAAAATATCTTATGTAAACTATATGGATACAGAACATAGGAGGCCTGGTAATTCCATATTCATGAATAATTAAAATAAACTCTTTAAAATTTAATTTCTTAAACTTTCATTAATGATACAAAATATTATGCTTCATTAGGACACTTCCACATATATATGTAAAATGTACTTTGCTCAAATTCACCCTTGTGCGACTAGTTTTTAGGTAAAACTACACAGACAAGGGAAGAAAGAACATGAGTTGAGGAAATCAGATTGGCCTGTGGGAAATATTGTGCAGTGCTTTCTTGGTTAGTGATCAGTATAGGAGGACCAAACTCACCATGGGCTGGTGTTTCAGGGTGCTGTAAGAAAGCAGGCTTAGCAAGTTATAAGCAGCCAGGAAGCTCCGAAACCTTTGCATCAGTTCCTGCCTCCAGGTTCCTGTACTGCTGCAGTTGCTACCTGGACTTCTCTCAGTGACAGACTGTTACCTAGAAGTTTAGCTCAGTGTGTGTTCACAGTAGGTGGAACCCTAAGACAATTCCATATCACCGTTGTTGTAGGCTTTTTATTTCCAATCTGGGATTTCTATCCTGCCTTTAACCATTCAGTTCCTGGATAAAAGACACACAATTTAAACAACACAAGAGCTGGGCAGATATCTACCCTCTACGCTATTAAAATCTACTTTCCTATTGATAACCCTGAGTTAGTACCTACTATGTTTCATCTGGGCTGCTCTTCTCTACAACTGGCCAGCCCTTGGGACCACATTGTCATGACTGCTAACCCATGGTGTCATCCCCCTCCTCCTTCTCCTTTGTCCTCTTCTTATCTCTCTTCCCCAACCAAGTCACTCCAAACTCACCTACCTCTAATCCCCCCAATAATTATCTGTAGCTAATTTTATTTAACCAATAGTTTGGAATCAAGAAACCAGGCTTGCACAACAAAATCTTGTAAACAAGAGAAGTCACTGGTGGGCCTAGACCCCCGAGGTACAGGATCTGGCTTTATAGTACAGAGCACAGACCAAACCTCAAGGACCTTCTTGTCCTCTTTCTGCCTCCTGTTCTCTTGCCAATCCCAAATAATCATTATGCTTTCATGGCTCTTCTTTATCGAAATTGCAGATAATATTTGATATTTGTCTTTATGAGTCTAGACTTCAAACTTGTACCTTTCTGATGGCCAAAAGTATTGAGCACAGTTATCCTGTATTTATTGACCACTTTACTAATTTCCAGAGATATCAGGTAAAAATAATTTTCCATTTGACTCTTGGTTATTAATGGGAGAGAGTATTGATTAATTTTACAGTTTTTGTTATTTAAAAATATTTATGTACATAAACACATGTGCCACAGTAAATATAATAGTTGGTGCACCAAGAACATAACAACCTAAAACTCAGCTTTTAGCAATCAAAGATTTAGTCTTTTATATATTCTGGATATAAATAGATAGTAGCATGAATAGCTTTCATAGTGTTATCTACTACTTTGTAGTCTGTGTTTTCAGTTATCAGTAGGATATTGTTGTTGTTGTTGTTGTTATTGTCACATAGAAGTGTCTAAGTCTAATGTTTTCTCATTGGTTAGCTCTTGCTCTTATTTCCTGGTCCATTGGAACCCTGTACAAGTGCTACTGTATATATCTTGAAATGTTATCCTTAGGTGATTATGCAGTGGTTTCAATGTCTCTAGTCCTATATTTAGGTCTTTCCTCATTTTTTTCAGTTTGTTTTCACACAAGGGTCTAGCTTCATTTTTTTGCTTGTGCTTATCCAGCGCTACCAGTCCTATTAGTTGAAGAGATATTTTTTTCTTTTATCCCATGTATGCAACTGGCACCTTTACAAAAATGAGTTGTTATTGAAACTTGAGAGGTCTCATTGCTGAGTCCTTCACTCTATACATTGATGTATATGTCTGCTTTGTACCAGTAAATGCTATTTTTTGTTATGGCTCTGCAGCATAATTTGAAAGTAAGTACCACACCATCAGAATTACTCATTATATTCACTTTGCCTATTCAGGGTGTTTTTTTGCATCTCTATAAACTTTCTACACTCTCGTATTATTGCAAAGAACTTAATTGGAACTTTGAGAATTTATTTGCAAGGTTGATTACTACTTTAAGCTATTTTGGATGAGAATTATTTTCCAGATTTCTCCTTTGTGAGTTCCTTACTACAGAAAATGTTCTGAATTTTTGAATATTGACATTGAATCCTGCCACTTTACTCAAAGCTTGTCAGATCTATGAAATTTCTGGTATTCTCTTGGATCTTTAAAATATAGGACCATGTTGTCTTAAAACAGGGATAATTTTACTCTCATTTGTTATTTGTATTTTGTTATATATTTTTGCTTTTACTCATAATCAATCTAGGACTTTAAACATTATATTAAATAAGAGCTAAGACAGTAGACAATTTTGTCTCTTATTTTATTATTTTAGAGGAAATTTTCATAATTTTTCCACTTTTACCACAATACTTGCTATAGATTTATTGTATGTGGAGTTATATTCAATCTATTTCTAGTTCATGTTTTTATCATGAATTAATGCTGAACTTTGTCAAAGGCCTTTTAACATTCATTGAGATTATTATGTGATTTCTATACTTAAATCTATATTCTGTGCTAGATTACATTTACTGATTTGTATATGTTGAACCATCTTTGCATCTCTAGAATGAAACCACAGCAATCATTGCTTGATCTTAATGAGTTTTCCTTTCATTCAGATTGCAAGTAGTTTACTGAAAATTGTATCTAAGTTCATCATGAAAATTTTCCATAGCATTTTGTTGTAGCATCTTTATTTGCTTAATAGGATAAATTTGTTCATGTTCTTTTCCTTTCTATGTAACAAGTTGTGAAGTGTTTTTATTAGCATTTCTCAAGACTGGCTTAGTTTGGCCATGTTCCTGTCCAGTCCTGTTCTTCACTCTGTTGAAACACTGTTAATGTTTCAATTTTGTTGCTTGCTATAAAATTGATTAAATTTTATGAATCTTAATTTAATTCATGTAGGCTTTATGTGCCTAGCAGATTATTCATTTCTTTTAGGTTTCCAGTGCATTCTTTGATGATCATTTGCATTCAATTGTCACTACTGGAATGCCCCATTTGCATCTTTTTCTTTTGCTATAGATTTCTTTTGTTGTTTGGCTAAAGTTATACAGATCTTGGTTTTTGTTTTTGTTTTAAGAGCTATCTTTTTGTTTCATTAAATTTTGCATTGTTCTTTTGGTCTGTATTTCATTAACTTCTGCCCTGATCCTTTTTATTTCTTACTAGTTTTGTATTTAGCTTTTTATTGAGTTTCTAAGGCTTCGAGGAATATAATTGCTTATTTAATACCACTTTTATTTTTGTGTGTATTAGCACTCAAAGCATAAAATTTCTTTTTAGGATTACTTTTGTTAAACAATAGTAGTGAGTTATCCCTGTAGTGCCAATGACCTTCTCTTACTTGTTTTTTACTAGATTTATATAGTCTCAGGCATTAAATATCTTCTGTTGAGTAGGCCTCAAATATTGTAAAAAAGAAGTTAGTTATTCTCATAGCAGCCACACTATAAACCATTACTGCATAACTGTGCATCCTTCACTGACAGGTTGGCATTCTAGTTCCTTGGCCTCACGATTGATCCTTTTCCTCCTCATTCAGCTTTTATACCCCTTTCCGGCACTATGAAATTTTCATCAGATAAAGAAAATTTTAGCTCATTGAAAGTTTTCTTTCTAGATCCTGAAACCAAGGTGTATAGTGTCTTCAGCAAAAGTGTTTTACCATTTAGTTCTGGACTATAACCAAGACTAGTCAATGGTCTGCATCTTTGTTAGGATATTTATTGCTGTGATAACATTATAATCAAAAGCAACTTGAGGAAGAAAGGATTTATTGCAGCTTACAATTCTCAGGACATACTCCATTGCTGACAGAAATCAGGGCAGAAACTCAAGACAAAAATCTGGAAGCAAGAACTGAATCACAGGCCAGAGAGGACTTCTGACTACTGTATTGCTCCTTGTGGTTTTCTCAGTTTGCTTTCATATAAGCCACAGTGGTCAGGGGTCTACTCACATTAGTGGTTAACTAAGAAAATTCCTCCAAAGATGTGCTTATAGGTAATTCCTATAGAAGCATTTTTTTTTTTTTTTTTTTTTTTTTTTTTTTTTTTTTTTACAATTCAGGCTCAACCTATATTTCCCCTCTTGTACTATATCTTAAGTTCTTTATTATAATATCCACATATTATCTTAATTTAAGTTCTTTATTTGAATTTTTTCAGAGTCACATGTTAGACATACAAAATACTTTTAAGTATTTTCTTCTAAGTATTTTTTTCTTTTTTAATATTTTTTATTAGGTATTTTCCTCATTTACATTTCCAATGCTATCCCGAAAGTCCCCCATACCCTCCCCACCCCCACTCCCCTACCCACCCACTCCCACTTTTTGGCCCTGGCATTCCCCTGTACTGGGGCATATAAGGTTTGTCTGACCAATGGGCTTCTCTTTCCAGTGATGGCCGACTAGGCCATCTTTTGATACATGTGCAGCTAGAGACAAGAGCTCCGGGGTACTGGTTAGTTCATATTGTTGTTCTACCTATAGGGTTGCAGTTCCCTTTAGCTCCTTGGGTACTTTCTCTAGCTCCTCCATTGGGGGCCCTGTGATCCAACCAATAGCTGACTGTGAGCATCCACTTCTGTGTTTGCTAGGCCCGGACATAGTCTCACAAGAGACAGCTATATCAGGGTCCTTTCAGCAAAATCTTGCTAGTGTATGCAATGGTGTCAGCATTTGGAGGCTGATTATGGGGTGGATCCCTGGATATGGCAGTCTCTAGATGGTCCATCCTTTCATCTCAGCTCCAAACTTTGTCTCTGTAACTCCTTCCATGGGTGTTTTGTTCTCAATTCTAAGAAGGGGCAAAGTCTATACCTTTTGGTCTTCATTCTTCTTGAGTTTCATGTGTTTCGCAAATTGTATCTTATATCTTGGGTATTCTAAGTTTCTGGGCTAATATCCACTTTTCAGTGAGAACACAGATAATAGGAGTAGATGAGAATGAAGATTTTCAACTTAAAGGGCAAGCAAATATCTTCAACAAAATTACAAACCTAAAGAAAGACATGCCCATGAACATACAAGAGGTCAGAAGCATTTTCTTAATTGAGATGTTTTTCTTCTCAGATGATTCTAGCTTGTTTCAAGTTGGGAAATACAAACCTAAACAGGACATACTGTAATTTTTGGTGGGCCTGAGTCCTCCTTGACCAAGAACTCATGAAGATGTTTCCTGCTTCAGGCACTGAGATTTTGTATAAAAATGCGTGGCTTTTAGGAGCAGCATTATCTAGTCATGGGAGATATATTCCTTCTAAATATTTGAACTTACCATTTCTAATTGACTTACAAAGTAGTGGAGTTCCACATTGCCTTTCATAGGTGCTTCATTTGACTGACCCTTCTTTATGTCTTGGCCCTCCACCACAACTCTGTGTGAAGCTCTCCATCCCCCATATTCCTTCTCTCTAGTTTCATATCATTTATGTTCTACTGATTGAATTTTCAGTTGAATCTCATGTTTTCAAATTTTATTTTATTTTAAATCACATGTATGTATATTTGTTTCTTTCTGTTGCTATGTACATTAATGCAAATGCTCAATGAAGCCATGGGGATCAAATCTTCCTGGAATTAGAGTTACAAGAAGCTGTAACATGTGATCTGTGAACATGATCTCACAGCAGGTGTAATTGTCTGCACTGGGCCTGGATAAGACTAGGTCTGTTAATAGACAACTTGTGAATCCAGAAGGGGCTTTTGGGGCCCCATATCTCTCTGCTGAATAATTGCCTAATTCTGGGTTCTATTAGGTCTTCATTAGGTACTTGACAGTGAGCCCACCAGGTTTAGGGGCCCTGTCCTATTGAAAAAAATTATAGACTCAGAAAGACAGATTAACTTCAGTTGTGTACCCACTGGTGACCCCACCGGTCTCTAGGGGATAATTCCAATCCAGCGAGCACACAGGTGTTCCTGGTTGACTTAAATGTGTCACAACACAAAGGTGAAAGCCATGAATATTGGAAAAAAAGTAGTGGGGACAAAGAGGAGACTGACAGGATAATAAAGAGATAAGGACTGGGGGACTAATAAGAATATGCTATATGCAAATGTTAAAGTGGCAATAATTAACTAGAAATCTCTAGGTTAAAATGATTTTTTTGTTTTTGTTTGTTTGTTTGTTTGTTTTTTGGAAGGAGTAGCTGACTTGAATTTTTTAGACTTTCTAAGTTGCACCGGAATTCTTCCTTTATATCTATAGAATGCCTCTAAAACTCAAAGACTAGGGAGGGGAAACTGAAAGCAAGAGGTCCAGTTTGAAATGAGACAGAATCACAAAAAACACCTTTACAGAGTTATAGAGTTTAATCTCCATAAAAAAATTCAATTTCAGGCTTGACACTACACCTCCAAACTCACTCTCTATTAAAAACAGGTGTAACAATTTACTTTTAAGAATAAAGCTCTCAATGGTCTTTTCAATGGCAGAATTCATATATTCATAATCCTCCCTCTTTATCTCTGTTTTCTTTTATCTACTCATTCATTATTTAAATTTCATAAATTCCCTACATGGCTATGATGTATAATAATCATGTTCAAGCCTTATTCTCTACCTCTAGCTCCCTCTATATGAACCTCCTACAATTGTCCTTCTCAACATTATGTTAATTTTTTTTTTTTTTTTTTTTAGAAAATATACCCCATTAAATCAAATTAGTACTGCCCTATGTGCACATGGATGTGGGACAGCCACTTGGACAACATTGTGGCACACCTCCAAGGAAAAGTGTCTCTCTACTCACTAAGGATGGGGGCATTGATGGCCCCTTCACCACCCACGCTGGAATTGTATTTGGCTTGCTCTTGTACAGTCTACCATAGATGCTGTGAATTCATGTGCACCATAGTCACGTCTAGTACAGATGATAACATCTCACAGAAGTTCTTCTTACCCTCTGGCTCTTAAGTTTTTCCTATAGATGCCCCATGTAGGACTGGCTGAGCACTTATGGTCACTGTTCCCATCATGGATTACTAAGTAAAAGTATTTTTCAGGCCTGGCTGACTTCCCTATGACTTGTTGTTCCTTATGGCAGGAAAGCTTCAGAGGCATCCAAAACAATACAGGCTATTGTCATTGTCCTTGGTTTCTCACCATAGCTAGTTTGTCAGTCCCTGTTACTGAAACACCACCCATGTGGGTTGCAGGGCACAAATAAATGAATTTTAAAATGACCAAGGTATTTTCTCCATGATTGGCTTTCATAGTGATGGAAGATATTATGTGGGCTTGTGGGGTAAAAAAGATATCAGTGGTCTTATGCATCTCTGGTGCCTTCCTACAATAATATAAACCTGCCAGTCAAGATTGGCCTACTTATGCAATGCAGGCATGACTTTTGTGAAAGTAGCCAGTGGTTTTCTGATTGGAATTGTGGTCTGCTCCACAGGAAGGGATGCATACTGTAAATATAGTCAAACTCCTGAAACGTTGGAAGTAATAGGCTCTAAGAGGAGAGCCTAGTTCAGTTCTACTGAACAGTCATGTCATCACACTACCATCTAAATATTTATGTTTATGCCCATTTATTGGTGTTGCTTTCAACCTTCCCAGATGCTTCTATTTGCGTTGAGAAGTGGCTGATTCAGAGACTCATAACTGATCAGAGTGCTGAAATGAATACCAGAGCTTTCAAGACTGAAGATATTCTCTTGTTTGAAGTTTTAATTTTATTTATGAGCTAGAAACTCCACACTAGAAGTGGCCCCAGTGGTTATGTGTCTGTTTTTCATACTCTATGTTGCCTTCAAAATTACTCAATTCTTTTGAAAAAAAAAAAAAAACCAAAACGTTTAAAAATAACAGAATTTCATAAAAACAAATTCAGTTATCCTAAATTATTATGAAGTCTTAACCTCAAAGCCAAGAATAAATTAAACAGAACCCAGTACGCTCTAAGAAAGAAAGCATTTCAGTGATAATTAAATGCTGTCCTCCAGCTCATTTCCAGAAGCCTCTACTCACATCACTACAATCCGACCACACCAAGAGTGTGGAAAGATTCCTGAGGTCTTTTAAATCTGGGGAAAAAAATGTTTCTTAACTGAAGTTCCTTAAGAACAGACATGCATCTTCCACACACCTGCTGGAGCCTGTTCTAGCTGTAAGACTTTGGTGCCAGAGAGCCTACAATTTCAGAGCTGGAAATCAACTTACAACTCACCTGGTTCTGTAAACTTTTAGTTAATTTGTGAACATCCAGATAAATACATAAGTTTAAAAGCATACAGATCCACATGCAACAATTTTGCTCATTGCAACTCATTTAAAGCTTTGACAGAGTCTCGCTGAGGATATAAACGATTCTTGAAGCTCAGTACCCAGCAGTAGGTGACCAACACAAAACAAACTCAATGGCATCTTTGGAGGTTCTTTATCTCATGTTTTGTCAGGAATTAAAAAAAAAAAAACAACCTTTTATTTTTATTTTTATTTTTATTTTTTATCTTATAGGTCCCTTGTATATAGCTCCCACATTGTGCATTCATGGAATTACTGTGAGTGCCTCTGTGTATATGTGCTTCTCATCATTCTTCTTTGATTCTTTCCTTCTGTTTGCTTATTCTGTCCTATTGTGGTTTATTTGTTTTGTTTTGTCTGTTATTTTATTATCACTTATTTTATTTTACTATAATTCTTTAGACTCATGTTTGTTTTCTAGGAAAGAGAAATGATGTGCATTTGAATATTGAGGGGAGGGGAGGGAGATTCTGGAGAAGTTGAGGGAGGGAAATTGTAATCAGAGTATACTGTATGAAAAAGTCCACTTTGAATAGATGGAAGAGAGAAATAAAATCCTGCAGATTGAGTGTGTGACTTTATTTCTTCAGTTTCTGGTAGTTCATTTGTGCCTTATAAAACTGCCAATTCTTGAGAAATTGTAAATTCAAAAATATTACTATATCCACACTGTATAAAGCAATGAGTTGTATGCAGGACATTTTTTCAAATGCTTGTGTAATTGACTTTGGCTACACTCACTCCTCATAAATATGTCTACCCTTCACAGTCCTCCTCCCCTCTTCCCAGCCCCACGTTCCATATAAAGAGAATAAAAGATCTAGCATATTTTGTTAAACATGATGATCTCTAAATCCGACCATATTCCTGCAAATGACATAGTTTTATTTCTCCTTACATACAAGAAAAAACTCCTAGTGTATATAAATCATATTTAGTTTATCCAGTCATCTGTTTATACAGCACCTGGGTCATTCTTTAGCTATGGTAAATACAAGTAACATAATAAACACAAATGAACGTGCTGGCTTCGAGTCTTTGGAGTCTTCTGAGCAGTAGCTGAATCATGAAGTAGTACTAGGTTTATATTTTTGGTTTTTTTTACACCTCCTCACTGATCTCTACAGTGGCTATATAGTGCTGTTCTCCTATCATTGTATACAGAGTCCTGTTTGCTTGAGCTCTCAATAGGATTTTTTGTTTTCTTTTGTTTTCTAATCATAGTCATTTACACATGGATGAGATGGGATCTTAATGTTGTGATTTCTGTTTCCATGATAGAAAGAATGTGAGTTTTGTCTTTGCATGTGTTCATTAGGCATCCTCTAAGACTTGTTTGTTCACTTCATTTATATGTTCCTTCCCTGGATTATTTGGGGAAATCAGTGTTTAAATTTTTTAGTTTTTATATATTTTAGATATCAATCTGGTGTCATATTGCTGATGCTTTGTCTTCCATTCTTAAGGGTCTTTTTACTCTATTGTTTCCTTTGGGATGTAGGGGTATTTAAATTTCAAATATTCCCATTGGTCAATTCTTGGAAGCATTTTCTGAGCTATTGCAATACTTTTCAGAAAGCTCTTGACTATGTATAGATCTTAAAATTTTTATCCTGTTTTGCTCCATACATTTTAGAGTTTTAGGTCTCACATTAAGGATTTTGATCCATTTTGAATATATTTTTCTACATGATAAGAGATATGGATTGAGTTTCATTTTTCTACATGTGAATGCCACATTTTCCCATCACCATTTGTTAAAAGTTACCATGATGCACGTAGCCATTGTATTATAAAGGTATTTGTTTCTTGGTACTCTGCTCTAGCCCATTGATCTATATGCATAATTGTGTTGGTACCATGTTGTTTGTGTTACTATAGCTCTGCAGTATAATTGGAAATCAAGAAATCACATCAATAACATTATTCGTTTTATTCTGGATTACGTTGACTATTTGGAATAGTTGGTGCTCTCACTGAAGTTTAGGATGGCATTTTCTCTTTTGGTGAAAAATGTTATTGGAATTTTGATTGGGGCATGAATTAAGTCTGTAAATCACTTTTCCTGGTGGAGTTCTTTCCATAGCATTAACTCTGTCAGTTCATGAGCATGATGATTCTGCCCATGGTTTCTTGTCTTCTTCAATTTCTTTCTTCAGAATTTTTCAAAAAGTGACCTTTTGCACATAGTTTAAGAACAGCCATGTTATGTTCATGACAAGATACCACTAGGACAATTTGGGGCACATGCAGCAGGTAGCTTGAGGGGAACAGTAAATGGAGTTGTAGACCCTTCATCCTTTGTTACAGAAAAGTGACATGCTGTTCCTCCATCTTAAATATCAAAGGCATATGGGGGTAAAGGGGCTCTCTTAAACAGAAAGAGCACACATACAGTGTTTGTTTGTTTGTTTGTTGTTTTTATTAGATGTTTTCTTTATTTACATTGTAAATTTTATCCCCCTTCCTCATTTCCCCTCCAAAAAACCCCCATCCCACCCCCCACCCCCATCACTAACCTACCCATTCCCCCTTCCCTGTCCTGGTATTCCCCTACACTGGGACATAAAGCCTTAACAAGACCAAGGGCCTCTCCTCTCATTGATGTCCCACAAGGACAACCTGTGCTACATATGCAGTTGGAGACATGGGTCCCTCCATGTGTACCCTTTGATTGGTGGTTTAGTCCCAGGGAGCTGTGGGGATACTTGTTGGTTCATATTGTTGTTCCTCCTATGAGACTGCAAACTCCTACATCTTGTGTCCTTTCTCTAGCTATTCCTGTTGGGGACCCTGTGCTCAGTTCAATGGATGGCTGTGAGCATCCACTTCTGACAAATCCTCTCAAGAGACAGTTACATCAAGCTTCTGTCAGTAAGCACTTATTGGCATCCATAATAGTATCTGGGTTTGGCAACTGTATATGGGATGGATCCATCCCACACACAGTGTTTTTAAGCCCTGATAAATCTTCCTTTAAAAAAATACTTTTGGGCATAGAAAGTTTAGTCTCCATCTCAGAACATGTTGAAAATTGATCCCAAATCACACAACAAATCATCCCAAAAGTTGTGATTCCAAAGTTCACTGTGGTTTTTATTAAGAGTCACAAAGCAGTTAGCACGTCTTCGTTAACAAGATCATCCAAGCTTGGTTTGATTTGGACAAAGAAATTAACTCATGTTCACGGAAAAAAAAAAAACAAAAAACCCTAAGAACTGTGTAAATAAAAGCTAGAAAACATTCTAAAGGATACCACCAGGATGAATCAAGACCTAAGATCTATTTATGAGTCAGAGAAAAGCTACGCAGTTTGGAGTTCTGCTGTCTAATATTTCATTTTTAAAACATGGCTCACACTGCGGTATTATGGAAAATAATTTCCCATCATTTTCTTCCATTACACCAAACCTTCAGGGAAAACCAACTTCATGTAAATGCTGTATATTAATTTAGCCCAAGTGAAGAATGTAATGGAGTGTGTGTTTTGTATGTGGCTGTGAAGTAGATATCAGGATGCAGTTTTCAATCTAAGGCAAATTCACCAGCTTACATGGTAGCTGCTGCAGGGACAGATGCTATAGGAATTGAAAATAATATGATCTTATAGTTCAATGAAAAGTGACTAGAATCTCCTCTCTGCTCAACTGGCCAACAATCCACAAAGACATTTGTGGATAGTCATTGGAATTCTTATCAAATATCCAGTGGATGCTTACAACACTAAAATTGTGATAGGAACCATGGGATGATAATATTGTAGACCTTGAGGGAGAAGCAAGCAGAACTCAGAAAGACCGTTCCATCAGTGACTTTCTAGGTCTTGAGTACTTCTTACAACAGTTTCAATAATGGAATTTTATCAGCATTTCTGAATCCTGTTTTAAATTTTCAAACTCTCAAAGCTCAAGTTGAAATAGGAGTACACTAAAAATCACTAACTTAAAACTTTATTAATGTCCAAAGATAATAAATAATTCAAGTGACACCTGACAGGTGTCAAACTCAAGTATCAAGAAACTCAATACTTGAGAGGAAGAGGCAGGTAGATATTTCTGAGCTCAAGGTTAACCAGGTCTACTTAGTGAGTTCCAAGTCAGCTGGGGCTGCATAATGAGACGCTGTATCAAAACAAATGTGCAAACCAAACAAAGTAAAAATATATGCAAATATAGATATACCCAGAAGCACTGTTACTGTTTCTTCCTTCCAACAAGAAAGCAGCTTAAAACCAACAGCTCTTCCTTAAGATTTCTGAACATGTACCCAGGATACTGACCTTAAATAGCATCTTTCTTTGTATCAACATAATAAAAAAAAAATCTCTTTTCTATGACTCATTGGATTAATTACTTCTACTCTCCTTCCCTTTTCTTTTTTCTGTTGAAACTACAGAAGAAAAGTGAAACATTTACATCTGCTCATTGTGATAATTCACTCTTTAATAGCAAAAATTATTAGGAGACAGCTGCACTGGTTACAGCAGGGACTGCACTCTGGTAGCTGTTGACCTCAAAATGGAACACTTAGTAGATGCTCCAGTTTTGTGGCATACACTAGGTCTGTATTCTAGTTAAGCAGAATTTTTGTCCATATTGAAACTCAGTTAAATTGATGCCCAATGTGAGGAAGACATGACAGCATTGTATGTGAATTTAATCAGGCACATGAAGTTCCCTACTTTTAAAATGGCATGGCAGGCCAGTGCTCACTGACACACGCTCACTTTCTTTGAGGAGTGAGACATAGTCTTATTGCCATGAGATACACACTGTTCTCTAGGTAAACATTCTCTTGCTGCTCCACAAAACACAATTGATTTGCCACTGTCCTATGACTTCAATGGTTACCTAGACAAAGATGTATTGTTTCAGTGTTTACTTCTCCTAGTTTATATTTTAGTTCTTTTATTTTCATAAACATATGGTTGAGATCATAAATATCAACCTAGGAATTCACTTTGATCAGCCAAGAAAGGAAATGGAAGCTTGGAACCTATTGCTTTGTCTATGTTCAATGAATGCTTGCTAAACTATGTAACACATACCGACCAGTCTACTATGACATATCTATGTACTCAAGTCTATTTCTACTCTGTCATCATCTCTTCTGAGTGTAAACACACACACACACACACACACACACACACACACACACACACACACGCACACTCACATGCACACTATCAGCTCCTGGGACAACTGTTCTCATAGAGAGAATGTCAAATGGAGAGAGGAATGTCCAAGGAAGACCTTCAGTTCATAAATGGCTCACATTTGTCTCAGAAAATATATAGGAATCATGATTACACACCTGCAGAAGTGGGTGTGTGTGTGAGAGAGCAACTACTCAAGACACACATGCACCACATTCATGCATGTGCCACACACATACATATATATGCACATGCAGACACATGCATCACACATACACACACATGCACATGAGTACACACCATGTATACATGCCAAATACACACATATGCAAACACACTCAAATGTACCACATACATGAAAATGCAGACATATGCATCACACACATACACACACATGTACATGCAGATACACCACACACAACACATACACACACATGCCACATACACACACATATAAACACACTGAAGTATAACACACACATGAACACAAAGTTTCCTGTCCTGTATAAGAACCCAAGAGTACCAGATAAAAAGAGGTAACATATTGCAACTCTTTCAAGAAGGGAGAAGCTATGAGAGAAGATTTTCCAGATTATTCAAACCTAGGACACCATGTCCAGCCTTTGGCTAATTTCCCTTCTACACTACCCAAGAAGCTCCAGTCTATGCCAAAGACGTATTCAGAAACGTGAGTCAAACATTGGCCTCTTTTAAAAACTATCATCCCAGTAAACTCTGTCCTTCTCAAGAGTTCTCCAAATGCAATTATTTTCTTAATTTTTGTGGCCATATTCATCAGTCTTGGCATCTTATCTTTCACCCTGAATTACAGGAGTTTGCTTTGCTCCTCACAGACTCCCTAAAGCTAGAAAGAACTGTGTCAATTCTCTGTACCTTAAACTAGAGGAGATTTATCACTGATAATATAAGTCATACTATTATTAGACAGTGAAAATTACTTCAGTATACTAATAACATATCAATTAGGTTGTAACACATCTGAGGAATGATGGGGATTCGTTGTCAACTTGACAAAGTCTTGGTAGAATCCTCTGGAAGGAGAGTCTCTGGGAGGAATCTTCGAGAGCAGGTGGGCCTATGTGCACATCTGTGGAAAACTGTCTTTATTATGTTAATTGATTTGGGAAGTCCACCCCACGAGTAGGTGGCACCATTCTTTCAGTCTGGATTCTGAGTACAGAAATTGAGCTGAACAGCTGGCAGGTGTGAATTCACTTCTTTCTCTTCTTGCTCTTGACTGTGGGTGTGACCAGCGGCTGCATGTTCCTGCCGCTTGAGTATCCCATTATGGACTATAACATGGAGTCATGAACTAAACCAAGCTATCTTTCCCAATAAATCGCTTTTGACCATGGTATTTTTAACAC